>NC_090648.1:19552480-19682480 GCF_040937935.1 Hyperolius riggenbachi
CCCACCCAGCATCTGTTCATGCCGCATGACTGACTGTCTGACTGACTTCTCTGCCACCAACAACAGTGTCCAGACCAGGGCTCCAGGACTCCACTCCACAGGTGGATCCTGAGTTGTTAAGGCCGCTGCTATGCATATCACAGTGAAGCAATGACCTATATGAGTTAGTGATGGGCCAAACCTCCAATTTTCGGTTCGCGAACCCGGTTTGCGAACTTTTGCGGAAGGTTTGGTTCGCGCGAACTTTTGCGAACTGCAATAGACTTCAATGGGGAGGCGAACTTAAAAATTTTAGAAAAATTTCTACTGGCTGGAAAAATGATAGAAAATGTTTTTCAATGGTTCTAATACCCGGAGGAAGACATGATTGAGTGAAATACACATCAAAAGTCCCAGGCAAAAATCTACATTTCACATAAACCCCTATTTTAAGGTCACAAATCTCATTCAATGTTCAATTACAGGCCTACACTGCTTTACAACATCAGGCAGTGTGTCCCTCCTCCCTCTCTCCCTCCTCCCGGAGCAGGGTCTCATCTTCCAGGGAATTGTAGAATATCAAAAGCCAGCTTATATACCTTGGCCAGGAATTGAACCCAGGTCTGAGTGTGTGGTAGATAGCTCTCTTAACCGCTATACCTTCACCAACACTACATTCTGAAACCAGCCTAGCATGTACCATTATGATATATACTAGAGAAAAATGAGCTTGCTTAAAGATTTGTATAGCTTACATACCTTACCTTTCTCTTGGATATATCACAATGGTACATGCTAGGCTGGCTTCAGCATGTAGTGTTGGTGGTGGTATAGCGGTTAAGAGAGCTATCTACCATGCACTCATACCTGGGTTCAATTCCTGGCCAAGGTATGTAAGCTGGCTTTTGAAAGCCTACACATCTTTACACAAGCTCATTTTTCTCTAGGATATATCATATTGGTACATGCTAGGCTGGTTTCAGAATGTAGTGTTGGTGGTGGTATAGCGGTTAAGAGAGCTATCTACCATGCACTCAGACCTGCGTTCAATTCCCGGCCAAGGTATGTAAGCTGGCTTTTGAAAGTCTACAAATCTTTAAAGGGATACTGTAGGGGGGTCGGGGGAAAATGAGTTGAACTTACCCGGGGCTTCTAATGGTCCCCCGCAGACATCCTGTGCTTACGCAGCCACTCACTGATGCTCTGGCCCGCCTCTGGTTCACTTCTGGAATTTCAGACTTTAAAGTCTGAAAACCACTACGTCTGAATTGCCGTGTCCTCGATCCTGCTGATGTCACCAGGAGCATACTGCGCAGGCCCAGTATGGTCTGTGTCTGCGCAGTACGCTCCTGGTGGCATCAGCGGGATCCAGGACATGGCAATGCAGTCGCAGTGGTTTTCAGACTTTAAAGCAGGGGTGCCCACACTTTTTCGGCTCGCGAGCTACTTTAAAATTTGCCGAGGCCAGGAGATCTACCGATGTTTCAAATGCACCCCCCCCCCGGAAATGTAGTTCAGTATAGGTCCCTTCAGTATAGGCTAGCCGGGTATAGGTCCCTTCAGTATAGGTTAGCCGGGTATAGGTCCCTTCAGTATAGGTTACCTGGGTATAGGTCCCTTCAGTATAGGTTAGCAGGGTATAGGTCCCTTCAGTATAGGTTAGCTGGGTATAGGTCCCTTCAGTATAGGTTAGCTGGGTATAGGTCCCTTCAGTATAGGTTACCTGGGTATAGGTCCCTTCAGTATAGGTTAGCAGGGTATAGGTCCCTTCAGTATAGGTTAGCTGGGTATAGGTCCCTTCAGTATAGGTTAGCTGGGTATAGGTCCCTTCAGTATAGGTTAGCAGGGTATAGGTCCCTTCAGTATAGGTTAGCTGGGTATAGGTCCCTTCAGTATAGGTTAGCTGGGTATAGGTCCCTTCAGTATAGGTTAGCAGGGTATAGGTCCCTTCAGTATAGGTTAGCCGGGTATAGGTCCCTTCAGTATAGGTTAGCCGGATATAGGTCCCTTCAGTATAGGTTAGCTGGGTATAGGTCCCTTCAGTATAAGTTAGCCGGGTATAGGTCCCTTCAGTATAGGTTAGCCGGGTATAGGTCCCTTCAGTATAGGTTAGCAGGGTATAGGTCCCTTCAGTATAGGTTACCTGGATATAGGGCCGGTGGCATCCAGGTCTTCAGGCCTGGCTCCGGTGGGCAGCGTGAGTGGAGTCGGAACTCGTAAGTTTTCCGCCTCTCCACCCAATTGGCTGCGCGCCTCTCCGAGTCCCGATTGGCTGCGCGCCTCTCCTCTCCTGGATGGCTGCGCGACTCTCCTCTCCTGGATGGCTGCGTGCCTCTCCTCTCCTGATTGGCTGCGCGCCTCTCCTCTCCTGATTGGTTGCGCGCCTCTCCTCCCCTGATTGGCCAGGCTCTCTCCTCCCCTCCCCTGATTGGCCAGGCTCTCTCCTCCAGCGGCCAGCAGCAGAAACTGCGATATACAGCTGCTGGCTGCTAAATTCAATGGGACGCGGCCGAGGGGCCGCGATCTACCGATCAGGCGGTCGCAATCTACCGGTAGATCGAGATCGATGTATTGGGCACCCCTGCTTTAAAGTCTGAAATTCTAGAAGTGAACTGGAGGCGGGGCCGGAGCAGCGGTGAGTGGCTGCGCAAGCACAGGATGTCTGCGGGGGAGCATTAGAAGCCCTGGGTAAGTTCAACTCATTTTCCCCCGACCCCCCTACAGTATCCCTTTAAGCAAGATCATTTTTCTCTAGGATATATCATAATGGTACATGCTAGGCTGGTTTCAGAATGTAGTGCTGGTGGTGGTGCTGGTGGTGGTATAGCGCTTAAGAGAGCTATCTACCATGCACTCAGACCTGGGTTCAACTCCCGGGTAAAGGTATGTAAGCTGGCTTTTGAAAGCCTACAAATCTTTAAACAAGCTCATTTTTCTCTAGGATATATCATAATGGTACATGCTAGGCTGCCTTCAGCATGTAGTGTTGGTGGTGGTATAGCGGTTAAGAGAGCTATCTACCAAGCACTCAGACCTGGCTTCAATTCCCAGCCAAGACCTGGGTTCAATTCCTGGCCAAGGTATATAAGCTGGCTTTTGAAATTCTACAATTCCCTGGAAGGTGAGACGGGAAGTAATATAAGGAACAACAATTAGCTAGGAACAAGCCTATAAGAGCCTAACTAAACTCTCCCTAGCAGAGTCTGTCAGAAGCTGTCCCTTAACTAATTAGTGTAGGCAGACTAGTGAGTAAAACGGCACAAGGACCTTGCCTTTTATAAGGGGGTGGGGGTGGGGCTCTAGGAGTGAGTGCAGTCTGATTAGCAACAATGTGCCTGCTGACTATGATGTAGAGGGTCAAAGTTCTGCTCAATAGAGCATTATGGAGCGAATCAAACTTCCGGGAAAGTTCGCCTGGAACCGTTCGCCGGCGAACCATTCGGCCTATCTCTACTATGAGTGTGTTGGGGGCACACTTAAGAGGAGAAGGTTGTTGCTTCATTGTGGACAGACCAAATTCGATCAATCATCTGCATACATTTTGGCAAAATCTTTGGTCACCTCAAATGATCATTCAATAAAGCCTACTACGCCAACACTGGGCCCACACTGCAGAATCACTGTTTTCTGGGTCACTTAACTGTCATTGAGCTTCCTCAGCCAGACCATAGGGGCTGGAAAACCATCATGGCTTGCACTCTCGCCAACGTGCGCACATTAAGATGGCGACCACTACTCAAGAATTGCAGCTGACAGAACTAACGTTTAAGTCCTGAGAGTCTCAACTATTAACAACTCTTTGCTGTGCATTAACTACCTAAAATCTGCCTAATGTCAATGGGGGTGACCAAGGCGGCAACCCCAGGACCGCCTAACGCCAATTGGCATCAAGTCCTGGGGCTGGGATTTGCATGAGATTGCACACCGATGTCCGCACATCTCCACATGAATGACGGAACACCGCTCTGCCATCAGTCTCCCAGCAGCGATCGTTGCTAGTAGACTGTTGGACAGCAAAACCATTGTCTATTTACTGTGTACAGTGCTGCGATCCACGCCAGTACTGTACTGGGGACAGCCGTGCGACACAGTTGTCCCCCTGGGGGACTGTCATAGGCTGAATCTTATGACAGACGATTGCTATGATTGGCTGGCTGGGGGAGGGAGGGATGGGTAGGGAAATAAAAAAAAAGTCATATTTATTAGAATTTTTTTTTAAATATTTATACTAAAATACACAAACATGCTGGCAGGGTAAAGACCCCACCAACAGAGAGATCTGTGGGTGGGCAGAAAAGGGGAGGAGGTGGAATCACTTGTGTACTGAGTTGTAAGGCCCTGCAGCGACTAAAGTCGGCACAAAATTATGTGAAAAATACACAAAAATGTACGTCAAATTACAAATGTGTATATGAAATCACTTGAATTTACAAATTGTAATTACGCATGGGCATAATTGCAAAAATTTACACAAAAGTTTGCGTTATCGTAATTAGCCGATTACGGTCATCACTACGGACAGTTATGGGCTGATGATACTCCAGATAATTCCATAAAACAGAACGTATAATAATCATAAAAAATCGAGTTCTTCTTTAAATGTAAGTACAACTCATTTACCTTTTATTTACCTTCCTCATTTATATTTCACTATTGATCAAACATTCTGTTTTTCCCACACAAGGACATTACTCTTCTATATCGGTATGTACTTTGTATCTGTATTTCCTCAAATTCTATGTTTTATTTCATAAGGGATATATTATGTCAATCTATTGTCTTTCAATTGAACATTCTTTCTTTACTGATAATAATGGTTGGAAGAAACAAAACCAGGATCTCGGAGATCCTTCTTCTTGGGTTTCCAAAACTCTCCAACTCTAAGAGTCTTCTAGTTGTCTTACTAACCGTTATTTATTGTGTGTCACTTTGTGGAAACCTCCTGATCATCGTACTAGTAGCCACAAGCAAAAAGCTTCAAACCCCCATGTACTTCTTCCCAGTGGCGGACATACGGCCGTGTAGGCCGTGCCGCTGCACAAGGGCCCCTGAAGTTCTGCTGCTTCAGGGGCCCATTAAGTATTGCAGGGTTTTTTTTTTTTTTTTTTATGTTTTTTTTTTTTAACCTGGGGGGCCCAACTCCTGTCCTCCCCCCTCACCTCGCCCCCCCCCCCCCTCATGCGGCGGGAGAGCGGAAAATACAAGAAGTCTCCGGCCGGGGCGGCAGCTGCCGCTTGGTCTCCAACTTTGGAGACATATCGGAAACTAAGCAGCAGCTGCCTCTAGCGTCTGCTGCAGCCCCGGCCGGAGACTTCCTGTATTTTCTGCTCTCCCGCCGGCTGCAGCGCATACCGGGAGGGGGGCCCCGAGGTGAGTGAGGGAGGATAGGAGTCGGGCCCCCCACCCGGATAGCTACCCACCCGGCTACCTTACCCACCCACCCGGCTACCTACCCCGCTACCTAACCATCCACCCGGCTACCTACCCGGCTACCTAACCAGGCTACCTACCCACCCACCCGGCTACCTAGCTACCCACCCGGCTACCTAACCACCCTGCCGGCTATCTACCTGGCTACCTACCCACCCGGCTACCTAACCACCCGGCTACCTAGCTACCCACCCGGCTACCTAACCACCCTGCCGGCTATCTACCTGGCTACCTACCCACCCGGCTACCTAACCACCCTGCCGGCTATCTACCTGGCTACCTACCCACCCGGCTACCTAGCTACCCACCCGGCTACCTAACCACCCTGCCGGCTACCTACCTGGCTACCTACCCACCCGGCTACCTAGCTACCCACCCGGCTACCTAACCACCCTGCCGGCTATCTACCTGGCTACCTACCCACCCGGCTACCTAGCTACCCACCCGGCTACCTAACCACCCTGCCGGCTATCTACCTGGCTACCTACCCACCCGGCTACCTACCCACCCGGCTACCTAGCTACCCACCCGGCTACCTAACCACCCTGCCGGCTACCTACCTGGCTACCTACCCACCCGGCTACCTAGCTACCCACCCGGCTACCTAACCACCCTGCCGGCTATCTACCTGGCTACCTACCCACCCGGCTACCTAGCTACCCACCCGGCTACCTAACCACCCTGCCGGCTATCTACCTGGCTACCTACCCACCCACCCGGCTACCTAACCACCCTGCTGGCTACCTACCCACCCGGCTACCTACCCACCCACCCGGCTACCTACCCACCCGGATACCTACCTACCCACCCGGCTACCTACCCACCCACCCGGCTACCTACCCACCCGGCTACCTACCCCGCTACCTAACCATCCACCCGGCTACCTACCCGGCTACCTAACCAGGCTACCTACCCACCCACCCGGCTACCTAGCTACCCACCCGGCTACCTAACCACCCTGCCGGCTATCTACCTGGCTACCTACCCACCCGGCTACCTAACCACCCGGCTACCTAGCTACCCACCCGGCTACCTAACCACCCTGCCGGCTATCTACCTGGCTACCTACCCACCCGGCTACCTAACCACCCTGCCGGCTATCTACCTGGCTACCCACCCACCCGGCTACCTACCCACCCACCCGGCTACCTACCCACCCGGATACCTACCTACCCACCCGGCTACCTAACCACCCACCCGGCTACCTACACACCCACCCGGCTACCTACCTACCCACCAGGCTACCTACCTACCTACCCACCCGGCTACCTACCAACCCACCAGGCTACCTACCCACCCACCCAGCTACCTAACCACCCACCTACCCACCCACCAGGCTACCTACCCACCCGCCTACCCAGCCACCCACCAGGCTACCCACCCGGCTACCCAGCCACCCACCAGGCTACTTACCCACCCGGCTAAGGGCTACCTACCTACCCACCCGGCTGCCTACCTACCCACCAGGCTACCTATCCACCCAACCACCCATGGGAGCTGCGCGCCGGATGGAGGCTGGGACAGGAGGTCTGCTGCTGCAGGTGAGTAAATGGTTTTTTTTTATTATTTATTTTAGCAGGTGTATGTTCTGGGCAGGTCTGCCACATGATTGCGTGTATGTTCAGGGCAGGTCTGCCACATGATTGCGTGTATGTTCTGGGCAGGTCTGCCACATGATTGCATGTATGTTCTGGGCAAATTTGCTACATGATTGCATGTGTTTTCTGGGCAAATCTGCCGACATGATTGCACGTATTTTCTGGGCATATCTGCCGACATGATTGCAGGTATTTTCTGGGCATATCTGCCGACATGATTGCAGGTATTTTCTGGGCATATCTGCCGACATGATTGCAGGTATTTTCTGGGCATATCTGCCGACATGATTGCACGTATTTTCTGGGCATATCTGCCGACATGATTGCACGTATTTTCTGGGCATATCTGCCGACATGATTGCACGTATTTTCTGGGCATATCTGCCGACATGATTGCACGTATTTTCTGGGCATATCTGCCGACATCATTGCACGTATTTTCTGGGCATATCTGCCGACATCATTGCACGTATTTTCTGGGCATATCTGCCGACATCATTGCACGTATTTTCTGGGCATATCTGCCGACATCATTGCACGTATTTTCTGGGCATATCTGCCGACATCATTGCACGTATTTTCTGGGCATATCTGCCGACATGATTGAATGTATTTTCTGGGCAAATCTGCTCACATTATGTGTATTTTCTTGAGAAAACCTGCACAATTATGTGAATTTTCTGGGGAAAGGGTCACCAAAACTTGGGCCCACTGTCTTTGCGTTGCACTTTTCAAGGGAACCTGAGGTGAGAATAATATTGAGGCTGCCATATTTCTCTCCTTTTAAGCAATACCAGTTGCCTGGTTGCCGTTCTGGTCCTCTGCCTCTTATTCTTTCAACCATAGACCCTGAACAAGCATGCAGCAGGTCAGGGGTTTCTGACAATATTGTCAGAACTGAGAAGATTAAGCTGCATGCTTGTTGCTGGTGTAATTCAGTTTATTACTGCAGCCAAATAGATCAGCAGGGCCGCCAGGCAACTAGTATTGTTTAAAAGGAAATAAATATGGCAGCCTCCATATCACTCTCACCCCGGGATCACTTTAAATTACAGTTAGCTCCGGTCATTGCCACGCCCATTTTTTGCCGCGGCGCTACGCGCCGCAGGTTCTATCCACGCCCATTTTTTGCCGCGGCTATAGCTGCACCCATTTTTTGACGCGGCGCGCTTCGCGCGCCGCAGGTCAGGGGGCCCACAATTGAGATTTTGCACAGGGGCCCACTGCTGCCTGTGTCCGCCACTGCTTCTTCCTCATTCATCTCTCTATACTGGACATCCTGCTGTCCACAGACATTGTCCCTAACACAATTGTTGGTATGATGAATGATGGACTCTTGATGTCCCTTACAAGTTGCATGACACAGTTTTGCATATTCGGAGCTTCTGAATCATTAGAGTGCTTCATATTAACAGTGATGTCTTATGACAGGTACCTCGCTGTTTGCAACCCACTCCGATACTCTTCAATTATGAACTATTCCTTATTTCTGAGGTTAATTCTGCTTTCTTGGTTGTTTGGCTTCTTGGCCATACTAGTGACTGGGGTGATGATAATCACTCTAGACTTTTGTGGACCAAATGTTATTGATCATTTCTTCTGTGATATGGTTCCGATTATGAAACTGTCCTGCTCAGATACCTTCATGGTTCATTTGGAAGCCCTGTTGTTGGGTGTACCTGTAATGGTTCTCCCTTTAACGATAACTGTATCATCATATGCATGCATCATTCAGGCAATTCTCAGAATCTCTTCCAATGTCGGTAGATGGAAATCTTTTTCCACTTGCAGCTCCCATCTGACTGTGGTCTGCATCTTCTATGGAACTCTTATTGGCATATACATGCTTCCGTCAAATGGTCTATCTTCAACTGTAGCCAAAGTAATTTCCCTATTATACACAGTAATGACACCATTGCTCAATCCCATTATATACAGTCTAAGAAATAAAGACATCAAAGAAGCTATGAGATTTACCACTGCCATGTAGTGTAACATTCTGTGGAGATGCAGCTGCGGGCAGTCATGATGCTGCTTCGGTTTCCCTGTCGGGCATTTCTCCTGTCCCTCTGGGACCTGTATGCGGGGAGGAGGCGCGTCAGCTTACCTGCCAGTCGGCTGACGTCAGAGGATACGCTCAGCAGCTCGGAATGGCTGATGGGCGTGGGCGTGGCCGAGGGGTCTCCTCCGCTTCTTAAGCCTCTGAGAATCACTTGCAAACTGTCTGCTGTTGCGAATGCTTTGTGTGAGCACTCAGACCTTAGTTAGTTCCGGTGTGCTTTGATCTGGGAGGAAACCAGGGATTTCACACAAGACTAGGAATTGATATTACTACTTTTATTATTGCTTGATTATCTGTGTATGACTCTGGCTCTCTTCTGACTACTCTTACGCTATCAGATTCTGTACTTTCGCCCATCTGATCCTGTTGCTGACTCTGCCTGAAATACCTCTATCCTTCTGCTTGCCGATTTTATACTATATCCTCCTGTCTGTTGCCGAACCGATCTGTCTGACCACTCTACTCACCAGTGAGCCCTTGTCACTGGTGAGGTTCCTTACTGATAGTGCCCACCAGCTCCTCTGGTGAGGTTCTGCCAAAACTAATCAGTATTACTGTTGCACCAAGCACTGTACACTTGCTATTACCTTGTTTACTATACTTGTATTATTGGTGATTCTGCAGATCACCACATAATCAGGTATAGTGTCTGCTTTATTGGTGATACTGCAGATCACACAATAATCAGACTTCTGTTTGCTACACCAATCGTTACATGTAGCTAGCAATTTGAATTAACAAACTTATAGCTCCCAGCCATCTACATGCAATTACTAACAAAGTAGGGTTGCATTATTAATATTATTATTATTATATACACAGAGTACCTTATATGCATTGTGCTATCAATGCTACAAAACCAGAATCTCGGAGATCATTCTTCTCTCGTTTCTAAATCTCTCTAACTTGAAGAGTCTTGTGGTTGTCTTACTCACTATTATTTATTGTGTGTCACTTTGTGGAAACCTCCTGATCATCGTACTAAAAGCCGGAAGCAAAAAGCTTCAAACCCTCATGTACTTTCCTCATTCAACTCTCTATATAGGACATTCTGCTGTCCACAGGCATTGTTCCTAACACACTTGCTGGTATTATGAATGATGGGCTATTGATGTCCCTCGCTGGTTGTATCACACAGATTTACTTATTCAGAGCTTCTGAATCATTAGAGTGCTTCATATTAACAGTGATGTCTTATGACAGGTATGTCGCTGTTTGCAACCCACTCCGGTAGTCATCAATTATGAACTATTTCTTATTACTGAGGTTAATTATTCTTTCTTGGTTGTTTGGCTTTTTGCCTGTACTTATGACTGGGATGATGATAGTCACTCTTGACTTCTGTGGTTAAAATATTAACGATAATTTCTTCTGTGATATGGTTCCAGTTATGAAACTATCTTGCTCAGATACATTCATGGTTCATTTGGAGGCTCTCTTATTGAGCATACCCGTAATGGTTCTCCCTTTCATGATAACTGTATGGAAGCATCATTCAGGCAATTCTCAAAATCTCTTCCCATGTCAGTAGATGGAAATCATTCTCCACTTGCAGCTCCCATCTGACTGTGGTCTGCATTTTCTGTGGAAGCTATGAGATTTACCACTGTCATGTAATTAGCAATCTGAATGAAGGAAGAAAAAAACAAACACACATAAAAAAACTTCGAACTCACAGCCATCCGTATGCAATTACTGACAAAGTAGGGTTGCAGTGGTTGTTGTTGTTGTTATTATTATTATTATTGTTATTATTTACACAGAGTATCTTATATTTATTGTGCTATACAAGTTGTTAAGGGAGGATGCCATATGGATTTTAAATGTGGTGATTTTGTGAGTCAAAATGGCTGTTTCAATCATAATGAGGTACTATAGTACTAATGTTGTTATTGTCATTTTGATTTATTTCCCCTCACAAAAAACAGATACTGCTCCCAGAAGATTGAAAAAAACATAAAAAAAATACATTCCCCACAGTATTTTCACAGAATAAATCTACACAAATGAAAATGTATCTCTACGGGCAATAACAAAAAATAATTATTATTATTACATGTAGTCCTCCCTGTTTATGGTACTTCAATTACTTTTTACATTCCACAAGCACACAGGCAACATACACGTAAGTTAATTGCCTCCCCCTAAAGTTGGCCTTAAACTATGATGAATATATGGCTATGGTAGGGATTAGATTGTGAGCTTCTATAAAGGGAACAATAGCAGCAAAACTATATACTATGCAAAGCATTGTGGAAAATAGCAATATTATAGTAATACTAAAGAAGGTAATATAATAATAAAAAACAATGTCATGAACAAAAAATGAATAAATATATTTTTTTTTTTATTGGTACCTGTATTGGTACCAGATGTACAGATGCATACATGTTTTGTATTTTTTTTTTCTTGTGAGAAAAATCAAGGAGGATTCCCTTCTGGGATATCTGTTTCATTAGTATCCTACTAATATAATAAATGGGAAAGTTCGGATGTTCGGATGTTTGGATGTTTGTTACTCGATCACGCAAAAATGGCTGAACAGATTTGAATGAAATTTGGCACACACATAGTACATTACCTGGAATAAAGTATAGGATACTTTTTATTCCCATAACCAAAAAGAGACAAATACAAATTTCACTGGAAAATGTAAATTGCAGCTTCTAAGGGTAGAATGGTTAATTTGCATATATTCAGCAGTGATGCCCTGGGAGACATCTCAAGCTCACTCCAACCTGAATTATCACAAATTCTTTCTGTTTTAAGAAAGCAAACTTTTGTTTTTCTTAACATCTTAGTAAGGGGGCTTTTGGGACTACTGTAGTCCCTTACACACTCCAATGAGTTCTGGGTCACCATGAGCTTGCTGGCTAGTCTGTAACTCTCGGTGTTACAAGTCCTACTGCATAGAGCCAAATTAATTCATGCCATGCACTGATGAGGATCAAACAATCCAAAACCGTCTGTATGCATGTTGGGTTATTTTGCCTCTGTACAAATTAACAAGCTGACACATCATTGCATCCAGCGGTTCTGGAAGTGTGTTTAGCTTCTAAGGGTAACAATGATTAATTTGCATATATTCAGCAGTGATGCACTGGGAGACATCTCAAGCTCACTCCAACCTGAATTATTGCAAATTCTGTCTGTGTTAAGAAAGCAAACGTTTGTTTTTCTTACACTGTTAATGGTAGGGTTCTCAAACTTTGCACAGTTGGTCGGATTTTAAGGGGAATATTTCTGCCATTCTTGCACTGTTAATGGCACAAGCCTCGAACCTGGTATAGTTGATCATTGGGTGACTGGGGTTCAATTTCAGAAAGGGGGTGGAGCCACAAATAGACAATCAGATTGATTTCATTCCAATGCAAATTATTGTTGCCAAACACCACAAAGCTCACAAACTTGGTAATTGAGTAATTGATTAATTGTGTGTTAGGGTTAGGAAAGTGGGCACAGCCAACACCAGCCAAATACATAAGCGGGCAACGCAGGGTCATAAGTGGGCGGAGACAAATACAAATTTTACTGGGAAAATGTAAACAGAAGCCATTCTTACACTGATAATGGTAGGGTTCTCAAACTTTGCACAGTTGGTTACTGGGTGACTGGGATTAATATTCAGAAAAGTGGGTGGAGCCTACAAAAAACAATCAAAAATTACCTATTGATTTATCAGAGGAATATTTCATTGCTACCATTCTTGCACTGTTAATGGCACAAGACTCAAACCTGGTACGGTTGATCATTGCGTGACTGGGGTTTAAATTTATATAAGAGGGTGGAGCCCCAAACAGCTAATCCGAATTTGTTTCATTTTAATGCAGGTTATTGATGCCAAAGACCGCAAAGCTCACAAACTTAGTCATTGAGTAATTGAGTAATTGTGTGTTAGGGTAAGGAAAAGGGGGCGCAGCCAACACCAGCCAAATACATAATCGGGCAATGCCAAGTCATCAGTGGGCGGAGACAAACACAAATTTTACTGGGAAAATGTAAACTGCAGCCATTCTTACACTATTAATTGTAGGGTTCTAAAACTTTGCACAGTTGGTCACTGGGTGACTGGGATTAATATTCAGAAAAGTGGGTGGAGCCTACAAAAAACAATCAAAATTCACCTATTGATTTTGAAGGCAAATATTTAATTGCTGCGATTTTTGCACTGTTAATGGCACAAGCCTCAAACCTGGTACAGTTGATCATTGGGTGACTGGGGTTAAATATTTAGAAAAGGGGTGGGGCCACAAACAGCGAATCAGATGTGTTTCATTTCAATGAAAATTATTCATGCCAAAGACCACAAATCTCACAAACTTGGTAATTGACTATTGACAATTGTGTGTTAGGGTTAGAAAATGTGGCTACAGCCAACAGCAGCCAAATACATACATGGGAAACATTAGGACATCAGTGGGTGGAGAAAAATACAAATTTCACTGCTAGAATGTTAACTGAAATTTGGAACACACATAGTACATTACCTGGAATAAAGTATAGGATACTTTTTATTCCCATAATCAAAAAGGGGGCGGAGACAAATACAAATTTCACTGGAAAGTGTAAACTGTAGCCATTCTTACACTGTTACACTGCAGGTGTGTTTAGCTTCTAAGGGTAGAATGGTTAATTTGCATATATTCAGCAGTGTTGCACTGGGAGACATCTGAAGCTCACTCCAACTTGAATTATCGCAAATTCTTTCTGTTTTAAGAAAGCAAACTTTTGTTTTTCTTAACATCTTAGTAAGGGGGCTTTTAGGACCATTGTAGTCCCTTACACACTCCAATGAGTTCTGGGTCACCATGAGCTTGCTGGTTAGTCTGTACCTCTCGGTGTTACAAGCCCTACTACATAGAGCCAGATTAATCCATGCCATGCACTGATGAGGATCAAACAATCCAAAACAGTCTGTCTGTATGTTGGATTATTATGGCTCTGTACAAATTAACAAAATGACACATCATTGCATGCCAGCAGTGCTGGAGGTGTGTTTAGTTTTTAAGGGTAACAATGGTTAATTTGCATATATTCAACAGTGATGTGCTGGGTGATATTTTAAGCTCACTCCAACCTGAATTATTGCATAATCTTTATGTTTTAGGAAAGCAAACTTTTGTTTTTCTTACACTGTCAATGGCAGGGTTCTTAAACTTTGCACAGTGGGTGACTGGGATTAATATTCAGAAAAGTGGGTGGAGCCTACAAAAGCTAATCAAAATGCACCTATTGATTTTCAAAGGAGTGGAGCCACAGGTGATTAGATTTATTTCATTTCAATGCCAATTATTGATGCCAAAGACCGCAAAACTCACAAACTAGGTCATCCTTGAGTAATTGTGTGTTAGGATTAGAAAAAGTGGGCAGAGGTAACACTAGCCAATTACATACCCGGGCAACGCCGGGCGACCAGCTAGTAATAAATAATAAAATATTAAAAATGGTATACGCTTGATCGGGATTTGCCCTTTATTTCTGGGCTTGAGCAGCATATTGAATTTCCACTGATGAAAAACTTTTTTTTGTCCCTTGAAAACATGTCGGGATGGTACTTTGGAGAAACAATATTTTTGGATTTATGTTTTTCTGGAATCTTTGTGGAAATCCTATGCAAACTCAATGGATTAGTAATTATTACTTGTCAAAATGTTTGTTTTAGTAATTTGTTTCTTATTATAACGGTAATTCTACTATCACAGTCTGACTCATCAGTTACTGAGATAAAATAATTCCATGAACTATAGGCTATTGGGTCTTTTTTTAATGATCTTATTTACTAAAGCCAGAGTGAGAAGTGGCCCTTAGCATTACTGTATAATGAGGGGAAATCATGTTCTCGATATTCAGGAAAAATCCCCATGGATATGTGTGATCATACCTTGTGCTGTCCACTATAAATATGTCTTTGTGGTATCTTTGTGGTAATTGTTCAAATGTAATTGATGGTTGCTAGGTGTTACTACCTTCTTTCGGCACCAGCAGCATAAAAACTGCGTTTCAGTAACTTGACATTCTCATATCAGCAGCAGACCATGGAGGGAGAGCACAGACTTCTTCAAACAGCTAAGGAGATTTATTTAGCAATGCAGGAATACAGCAGGAATACAGCTTACAGAATCTTGGTTACCTCAGCAAAGCAAGAATATCTCAGTTTGGACTTGGCGTTGCATTGCACTTGAGTCTGGTCCTAGCGACTGGCTCAGGTTCATCTCGATGCCCCGCTCGATTCCTGTTGATTCCCGGCTGCTCGATTATTTCCGACATGTCCGACTCCCATTTCGATGGATCGTTAGGTCGATTTGGCATACTCTACATGAGAATCGACCTAACATTCATCGAAACGTGATCGGAAATGCTCAGAAATAGTCGAACAGCCGGGAATTGAGCGGAGCATTGAGTGCGGGAACGCACCGTGTGTACCCAGCATAAGCTACATTGCCCTGACAGCCACTACAGCATATGAGCATATGTACAAACTGAAGTGAAGCTAGGGAAGTTGCAATTGAAAGTAGAAAGTGAAGAAAATAGTGGTTTTGTGTCAAAACCTGTACCCTTCTCTAAAGCAAAGAGGGAATTCTACATTGTACAATGGGATCCTAGTGATTGGATTCTTGCAATGTAGAATCCCCTCTTTGTTTTAGAGAACATGGTTTAGTCAGGAAAATAGAATACAGAGTTCTTCTTTAAAGCGGAACTGTAAAACGTTTTTACACACATAGTTTCACTTACCTGGGGCTTCCAGCAGCCATCCTGTCCCGCGCCGGTCCTTCCCGAGCCTCCGTTCTCCCGCTGCCGTGCCGTAGACTTCTAAGTCGACGCCAGCGCAGCCCTGCCAAGCGTATCTTTTCATCTCGTTCCCCTCTACAATAGCAGGGGACGCGAAGAAGGGATATGCGTGGCCAGAGCCGCACAGGCGCAGTGGCTCGGCGGCGAAACCAAAAGTAGTTGGCGGTGGGAGAACGGCAGCTCGGGCAGGACCAGCGCGGGACAGGATGGCTGCTGGGGTCTTGGGGAAGCCCCAGGTAAGTGAAACAATGTGTTTAAAAACTCTTTACCGTTCCGCATTAAGTCACATTTCTAGAGGAACATTTTTGAGGTTCGGTGAAACATTTTGTCATGTTTCAAAGAGGCCACAGAGCAGTTTATCTGTCCTGTGTTCAGATATTCAGTCTGCGTAGCTATAAACAAAGCCCAGCGAGAACATAAACAAAATTCAGTTAGAACGCATAACATCTTTTTGGGGTATGGCGGAAGGAAGTTCCATATAAGGCTAGCCACATTTGCAATTAAAACATCTCACTAAATGAAATGCATTTCTGCACATTACCCATAGTCTTTTCTTACAGTACAAATGCATTGTGCACAGGGCAATTATAATTTGATATTTATGCACTTATACAGTATATCCTATCATATCATAATCATATCATATATTATGTAAAACAGGTACACCACACATGGGCCCTTATTCAGTTTACATTTCCTCCTGAAATTTCTCCTAGAAAACAATATTTTATCATTAGTTTAAAATAGCTTTTCAGCACTCTGCAATTGAGAGACAGTATTGTCAAAACTATTTTGAGTAGTTTCTTGCTTGTCGGTGGCTTAATGAGACTCTGTAACAAATTTTTCAGCCTTATTTCTTCTATCCTATAAGTTCCTATGCCTGTTCTAATGTGCTCTGGCTTACTGCAGCCTTTCCTAATTGCACTGTCTCTGTAATAAATCTTATCTCCTTTCCTCTGTCGTGTCTGTCGGGCTAAGGCTTGAATGAGTGGAATGTGCAGGGCTGCTTGTGATTGGATAGAAGCGATACACACCCTCTGGCTTAAAAGGCATTTTATTGGCAAGTCTAAAAATATCACCTAGGTGAAAACTCAGGAGAAAAAGTTAATTGCATATGGGCCACTCTGTTTATGTGAGCCTATCACAAGCTGGTTAGTTTGTTTGTAAACACTGCCTAAAACTGTTAATTACAAGTCAGGATTGCAGATGAGAGTGGCAGAAACACGCAGCAAATGACAGCACTTTGAAGTGTGGAAGATTCCAGGGCAAGGGTGGGAAGGATGAAAAGCTAGGTGGCCATGCAACCATTCCTGCTAACCTAAAGCTTACTTATAGACAATCATACGAGACACATGCTGGGTGCAGGGCTGTGTGGTGAGTCAACACATTGGCTTAAGACTTTACCAAATCCAATGCTCCAATATGGGGAAGCTTTGCTGTTTTTTTTTTTTAACCTCCTTGCCGGTTATCCTGAGCTCAGCTCGGGGTAACCTGCACAGGAGGATTTCTCAGGCCCCGCTGGGCCGATTTGCATAATTTTTTTCCCTACACGCAGCTAGCACTTTGCTAGCTGCGTGTAATATGCGATCGCCGCCACTCGCCGCCGATTCGCCGCTACCCGCCGCGCCGAGCCGCCCCCTCCCGCCCCAGACCCCTGCGCAGCCTGGCCAATCAGTGCCAGGCAGTGCTGAGGGGCGGTTCGGGATTCCCTGTGACGTCCCGACGTCCATGACGTCAGTGACGTCATCCCGCCACGTCGCCATGGCGACCGGGGAAGCCCTGCAGGAAATCCCGTTCTCAACGGGATTTCCTGCATACTCTGATCGCCGAAGGCGATCGGAGTGGGTGGGGGGATGCTGCCGCTCAGCGGCTATCATGTAGCGAGCCCTTGGCTCGCTACATGATTTAAAAAATAAAAGAAAAGTGCGGCGCTGCCTCCTTTTTTAGACCGGCAAGGAGGTTAAGTGTGGTGTCACAGTTCACTCATCTCCAACTACAAGAAAGGCCCAGGAGTAGTCTTAGCTACCGTAATATCTATGTTCCGGCAGGGCAGAGAGAGTGGTGGTGGATAAGAAGCCTTAAAAAGACCATTTCCGGTTTTCAATTTGGATATGCGAATCCGGCCAGATACTGGGGTCAGATATCCGAATTCAGTTTGGGTATAAAAATGTCAAATTCGGATATCCAACCCGGATCGGATATCTGGATCCGAATTAGTTCCAGGCAGTGAAAAGTGGTATCCGAGCATCCCTGAATAATAATAATAATAAAAGAAGAAGAAGAAATTCATAATAATACCACCATTTTTTAAATTGTGTTAAATTGTGTTCAGTTAATATTTATTTAGAAATGGTTTTAAGATTAATTTTCAGAGAAGCTTATTACCACCCAATTAATTTGAACAATGTAAAACTCTCTACAGATTCGGGATCTCTGCTGGGGCCTATTTTACACAACATAAACCCTGGCTCTCGATCTGTGAGCTGGCCAGACAGTATTTTACTAACGGGAAGTGTGTTGCAGTATAATGTAATAATAAAGCTTCGATGGAAAACAAATAGGCTGCTTGATTCAGATGTGATAAGATGGAATCAAAAGACGATGTAAGCACAATACTAAGCAGATAAAAGGCAGCAATTACATTTCCTAATAAACTGTAAAAATATTTGATTTGCTATTTTTGTAGAGAAGATTGTTTGGAGCTAGTCTACTTTAGGGGACCCACCGCAAATCCCCATAGACACTTTCAGCTGGGCTGCAGAAACTGAACAAATGTCCGCTTTCACCTTGTTTAAACCCCCACAAGCCTTATACCCATGGATAGGTAAGCATATCCTCTAACGAATTGTGAGGTTTTCGGTCTAAAAAAAAGTTGAAATTGGCTGTGTAGGAGCCGCCGAACGGCCTTAATCTCGGTTCCGTCGGACATCTTCATTCTGCTGTGCAGGTCCTTTCTTCCTCCTCATTGGAGGGTTTGTTAGCTGCTGACAGAAGCTGGCACGCCCCCACCGAACAATCCCTCCAATGAGGAGGAAGAAACGACCTGCAGAGCAGAACCAAGATGGCTGACGGACCCGAAATTGCGGCCGTTCGGCGGCTCCTGTACAGTCAGTTACAACTTTTTTTTTGACCGAAACCCGCAAAATTCGTTAGAGGACATGCTTAGCTACCAGAGGATATAAGGCTTGTGGAGGTTTAAACAAGCAAACGGAAGACATTCGTTCCGTTTCTGCAGCCCAGCTGAAAGTGTCTATGGGGATTTGTGGTGGGTCCCCTAAAGTAGACTAGCTCCGATTGTTTTACTGTTTTATTGTCAACACGTGCTCTTTGTGTTGTGTGTTATTTTCAGCAAAGTTTATCATATCAGACAGAAAAAAACAGTCTTGTAAAAGTAATACCTTTTAATGGCTAACTGATAAAGTTAAATGATGCAAGCTTTCTGGGATCTAGTCCCCTTCTTCAGGCATATTTCCAGATGTTAGCTGTAGTAAAACACTGATGCAAGGAAATAGCAAACACGAAGATGGCAGATGTGCTGGTTGCTGTTTAGCAGTTAGATGTCAGGTGATCAGCAGGCTGGAGCCAGTGAGCTCATGCAAGCAAACATGAAATCTAGCAGGTTTCTGAAGATAGTGAAGCCAAGTCAATCATGTTGCATAAGGAGTTAGGAATCCCATTCCACAATTTAAACCTTCTGTTAATGTCCTAAGCATCTTCATAAATTTGTACTCAGAAATATTTCTTGCTTGTTCATTTTTGAAGTTGCCCTTAAGAATAAGTACTTGGCTTCAAAATTGGACAACTATATACTGAATATTCACTTTTTATGTTTTGCCTGAACTGATGGTTTGCACGGTACGACACTCTCTTTCTGCCCCTGTAGGTTTGTTTACACTTTTTTTTTTTAAATCAATTTTGTCCTCAATCGTGTGAGTATTGTATACACATTTTCTTTTTGCAAAATTGTGATTTTTTTGTGTGTGCAAAATGCATTTTTTCTGCAATTTTTCTGAATTCCCACTGACTGCATTAAAACACAAATCACAAATTACACATGAAAATAAGCAGACCTGTCATACAAATTTGAAATAGGCAGAAAGATGACATTGTAAATGTAACATTTTATTTAAATGCAAAATAAATAAATACATGTGATTCTATTACATATATTACATATATACATATTTATTGATTTAATTTTCTGAAAAAGGGTCCTATCTATGACAGTGGTGATCAGCGGATCACAGAAATTATAACTTTTTTTTTTACTAACTTTTGGGGGGTGAAAGAAATAAATGACCCCAGGTTTTTTTTGCTTCTAAATCCAGTTTCCACTGACTGTACCCTCCATTTTATGTAAACAAAACAAAAAAAAAATACACATTTTGTGTACAACAAAAACATAATGAAATAATGACTTAAATGTACTGTTAATTTAAATTGTGTTTGTTCATACAAAGAATGTATTGTTACCTATGGGTATTTGTTTGTCTGTAAAACATTTGAAAATAGTTAAGGAAAAAAGTAATGCCTATAGCTTTTCCTGGCATTCTCAATGTTGGGACAATCTCACTAGATGCGTAAACAATAGTAAGCCATCATATGTAAATCCCACCTACCCTGATACTGTCCTTCCATAACCTCAAGTCTTGGTGGAATTGTTCTTCATGTTCATCACTAACTGCCCCAAGGTTTTCTGGGACGTTAGAAAGATGTCTATTGCAACCAAGCATTTTGTAGCTTTCCAAGAGCTTCTGGACATGTTGTGTGTAATTATTTGCTTGTGGGTTTCCAAGAAAGTCCTTGACAATGGCTTTGAACGATAACCAAGCTTTATGTTTGACTTTTGACATTGTCCTGATGAAATATTCATCTTTGATGAGCTATAAAATCTTTGGACCATCAAACACCCCAAACTTTAATTTTTCAAATGACAGATGAGGACATGCCAAAACTAGGTGCTTAAAACAATCTCCGTCAGTTGGCAACGATTTAACAAGCTGTCTTATCGGACCCTTTTTCATATGCAGTGGAGGGAATATAATATTATTTCTATACACAAGGGCTTCTGCAAAATATTTTGATATGCATTTCATATTAAGTCTAGGATTGCGTGTACCAGCTCTCACCACACTCATGGGTGTAACAACCACCCCTGTGACCCCCGCCATTGCAGGGGGGCCCAGAGATTTTGGAGGCCCTTCCACCTCCCTCTCCCCCACTGCAAGTGCTGCCAATCAGCAAAAAAACCTCCCTGTTCACTCACAAAAACCGTGTGCAGGAGCATGTGTAATTTTTCCTGCTTCCAGAACACTCTATGCTGCTATCATTTTTGCATGGGGGTCCTATTAAAGGGAACCTAAACTGAGAAGGATGTGGATTTTTCCTCTTAAAATAATACCAGTTGCCTGACTCTCCTGCTGATCCTGTGTCTCTAATACTTTTAGCAATGGCCCCTCGACAAGCATGTAGATCAGGTTCTCTGACTGAAGCCAGACTGGATTAGCTGCATGCTGGTTTCAGGTGTGTGATTCAGCCACTACTTTGGTCAATGAGATCAGCAGGACTGCCAGGCAACTGGTATTGTTTAAAATGAAACATCCATATCCCTCTCAGTTAAGGTTCCCTTTAAGTCTAGTTACTCCTCTGACCACACTGTCTTGCGTGTGAATGATTAGCCCATACAAATCCATCCTGCAGTTAGACTGATTGTCAGTGATCCCCCTGATCTGACCACCACCTTTGCAGCTGCCATAATAGAGACCAGTGAAATTGTGCTTTAAATGTACAGAAATCCCTGATTGGTCATAACAAACAAGGCACCAAGCAGGGTTTGTGTACTTGTGAAGGCCCACCTCGGACGTCATCTTGGTTTTCACAGCAGTAAAAAGTTGGAATGTGTTGGAAATGAGGACTATGTACCTAAATATACCAAAAAGGGGGTTAAAGATAAACAAGGGGTCTGCTTCACCAGAGCAGGGGTCATGATTCCCATTTTAATCTTAGCCTAAAAACCAAAAAAGTGATGATGGTACAAAGATCTGGTGTTTTCATGTTCAGTTGTCTGTTAGGTTTGTCTTTTCAATACACTTTAAGCTATGTGTAAAGCCATTTGTAATATCACTTCAAAGATAAATTGCTAGGAAGTTAAGCACTTGGGACAATTATGGGTCAAGAATACTCCAGAAAGTGCCATATAATCTATATATAAAATCGGATATATGTGTAAGAGTGATTAAGATGTGGAATGCATTGCCACAGGAAGTCGTTATGGCAAACTCTATACCTGCATTTAAAGGGCGCTTAGATGCTTTCCTTGCGTTGAAAGACATCCATGGTTACAATTACTAGGTTATGCCTAATGATGTTGATCCAGGGATTTTATCTGATTGCCATCTGGTGTCGGGAAGGAATTTTCCCCTTTGGCGCTAATTTGACCATGCCTTGTGGAGGTTTTTTCGCCTTCCTCTGGATCAACAGGGATATTTGAGGGAGCAGGCTGGAGTTGTACTTTGTACTGGTTGAACTCGATGGACGTATGTCTTTTTTCAACCATAATAACTATGTAACTATGTCACTACGGTATGTAACTATGTGTGTGTGTGTATGTGTGTGTGTGTGTGTGTGTGTGTGTATGTGCCGCGATCACACAAAAACGGCTTTACCGATTTGAACTAAACTTGGTATACAGATCCCTTACTACCTGGGATGATATGTTCTAGGGGTCTCGCAGCCCCCCTGCACACCTAGGCGGAGCAACAAACAGCAAATCAGATTTCACCCATTCATGTCAATGGAAAAAATGTAAAAGGCTGCCATTCTCACAGTAATTAAGCCAGAGTCCCCACACTTGGCACAGTTGGTCACTTGGTGACCAAGGTTACAAATCTAGGAAAAGTGGGCGGAGCATAAAACAGCCAATCAAATTTCAGCCATTCATTTTGAATGGGAAAATGTAAACTGCAACCATTCTTACACTGTTAATTGCAGGGTTCTCAAACTTGGCACACTTGGTCACTGGGTGAGTGATATTAATATTCATGAAAGTGGGTGGAGCCTGCAACAGCCAAACAAAATTCACCTATTGATTTTCAAGGGGAATATTTAAACTGCTGCCATTCTTACACTGTTAATGGCACAGGCTTCAAACTTTCTACAGTCAGTCTTTGGGTGACTGAGGTCCAAATTCACTAAAGGGGTGGAGCCATATACAGCCAATCAGATTTCCTTGGTGGATAAACTGCTTCCATTCACACATTTTTGATGCCAGGAATCTGAAAGCTCACAAGCTCGGTCATTGAGTGACTGCGTGTCAAGGTTGTGAAAAGTGGGCGGAGCCCAAAACAACTTTTACTTGGAAAATATAAACTGCAGCCATTCTTACACCATTAATGGCAGGGTTCTCAAACTTTGCACAGTTGGTCACTGGGTGACTGAGATTAGGATTTGGGTAGGTGGGTGGAGCCTACAGCAGCCAATAAAAATTCACCTTTCGATTTTCAAAGGGAATATTTAAGCTGCTACCATTCTTATACTGTTAATAGCAGGTGCCTCTTACCTAGTACAGTTGGTCATTGGGTGACTAGGGTTCAAATTCAGAAAGGGGCGGAGCCACAAACATCCAATCAGATTTGTTTATTTTTCAATGGGAATATGCAAAGTATTGATATCAAGGACCCCAAAGCTGATAAACTTGATAATTGATGACTGTATGTCAAGGTTAGAAAAAGTGGGCGACGCCAACAACTTATTTTTTTACATGGCAGGGTTCCCAAACTTGACACAATTGGCCACTGGGTGACTGGGGTTAATATGCAGAAATGTGGGTGGAGCCTAAAACAGCCAATCAAAATTTACCAATTGATTTTCAAGGGGAATATTTACATTGCTACCATTCTTACACTGTTAATGGCAGAGGCCTCAAACCTGATAAATTCAGTTATTGGGTGACTGGGGTCCAAATTCAGTAAAGGGGGTAGAGCCACAAACAGCCAATCAGATTTTTTAGATTGATTTCAGCCATTCTGTTATTGCCAGGGTTCTCAAACTTGAGACAGTTGGCCACTGGGTGACTGGGACTAATATTCAGGAAAGTGGGTGGAGCCTACAGCAGCCAATCAAAATTCACCTTTTTATTTTCAAGGGGAATATTTACATTGCTGCCATTCATACACTCTTAATGGCAGAGGCATCAAATCTGGTACAGTCAGTCACTGGGAGACTGGGGTTTAAATTCTGAAAAGGGAGCGGGCCAAAAACAGACAATCAGATTTGTTTAATTTCAATGGTAAAATGCAACTTATTGATGCCAAAGACCCCACAGCTCATAAACTTGGTCACTGAGTGACTGTATGTCAAGGTTAGAAATAGTGGGCAGAGCCAAAAACAACTAACTTTTTACATGGGAAAATATAAATTGCAGCTATTCTTACACTGTTAATGGCAGGGTTCTCAAACTTGACACAGTTGGTCGCTGGGTGACTGAGATTAATATTTGGAAAAGTAGGTGGAGCCTACAAGAGCCAATCAAAATTCACCTATTGATTTTCAAGGGGAATATTGAAACTGCTGTCATTCTTACACTGTTAATGGCAGAGGCCTCAAACCTGCTACAGTCGGTCATCAAGTGACTGTGCCTCAAATTCACTAAAGGGGCGGAGCCACAAACAGCCAATCAGATTTGCTTTTCTGGATAAACTACTTCCATTCACACAATTTTGATGCCAGGAACCCAAAAGCTCACAAACTTGGTCATTGAGTGTTTGTGCGTTAGGGTTAGAAAAAGTGGGCGGAGCCAACACCAGTTAAACACATACACGGGTAATGCCGGGTCATTAGTGGGTGGAGACAAATACAAATTTCACTGGGAAAATGTAAACTGCAGCCATTCTTACACTGTTAATGGCAGGGTTCTTAAACTTTGCACAGTTGGTCACTCAGTGAATGGGATTAATATTCAGAAAAGTGGGTGGAGCCTACAAAAGTGAATAAAGCTTCACCTATTGCTTTTCAAGGGAATATTTAATTGCTACCATTCTTGCACTGTTAATGGCACAGGCCTCAAACCTGGTACAGTTGGTCATTGGGTGACTGGGGTTCAAATTCAGAAAAGGGGGTGGAGACACAAACAGCCCATCAGATTTTTTCATTTCAATGCAAATTATTGATGCCAAAGACCACAATGCCAAAGACCACAACGCCGGGCAATCAGCTAGTAGTAAATATAATCATCTCAAAAACTCTCTACATTTAAGTGCAAAGTATCTAAGACTGATGCCTTTTCTTTTTACCTTTGTTATTTATATTGCACTCTGGATGCAACATTCTGTTTTTATCAGATCAGGATATTCTATATCTGCATTATGCACTATGTGTCTGTATTTCCTCAAACACTATGTTTTATTTCATAAGGGACACATCACGTCAATCTATCTTCTTTCAGTTGAACACTCTTTACTGATAAGAGATGTCTGAAAGAAATCAAACCAGGATCTCGGAGATCATTCTTCTCGGGTTTCCAAATCTTTCCACCGTAAAGAGTCTTGTGGTTGTCTTACTCGTTGTTATTTATTGTGTGTCACTTTGTGGAAACCTCCTGATCATCATACTAGTAACCAGAAACAAAAAGCTTCAAACCCCCATGTACTTCTTCCTCACTCAACTCTCTTTATCAGACATTCTGCTGTCCACAGACATTGTCCCGAACACACTTGCTGGTATTATGAATGATGGGCTATTGATGTCCCTTGCTGGTTGTATCACACAGTTTTACTTATTCGGAGCTTCTGAATCATTAGAGTGCTTCATATGAACAGTGATGTCTTATGACAGGTATCTCGCTGTTTGCCACCCACTCCGGTACTTCTCAATTATGAACCTCCACTATTATCTGAAGTTAATTCTTCTTTCTTGGCTGCTAGGTTTTTCCTTCATACTAGTGACAACAATTATGTTATCTGTTCTAGACTTCTGTGGGCCAAACATCATTGATCATTTCTTCTGTGACATGGCTCCTATTATGAAACTGTCCTGCTCAGATACATTCATAGTTCATTCGGAGGCTCTCTTATTGAGCATACCCGTAATGGTTCTCCCTTTCATGATAACTGTATCATCATACGGATGCATCATTCAGGCAATTCTCCAAATCTCTTCCAATGTCAGTAGATGGAAATCTTTCTCCACTTGCAGCTCCCATCTGATTGTGGTCTGCATTTTCTATGGAACTCTTATTGGTGTATACATGCTTCCATCCGAAGGAATATCTTCAACTGTAACCAAAGTGATTTCCCTATTATACACTGTGGTGACACCAATGCTCAATCCCATTATATACAGTCTAAGAAATAAAGACATCAAAGAAGCTATCAGGCTAACCACTGCCGTGTAGTCTTCCATTTAAATGAAGGGAAGTAAACTAAACTTCCAGCTCCCAGTAATGTCATTCACATGTAATTGCTAATAAAGTAGGGCTGCAGTTTTTTTTTTTTTTAATTCTATACTCACAGTACCTTATATACACTGCACTATACATTTTTTCAACTAAAACCTTTAAACTGGGCAGCAAAAATGTCATAAATGAGTTTTAAATAATTGAGGGAAGAGACCAAGATGGGTTTTAAATGTGCCAGTTTTGCTAGTCAAAATTGCTGTTTAAATCATAATGTAGTACCTAAGTATTACAGTACTCATGTTATAATGGTAGTTTTGGTTAACTTTTTCTTACAAAAGTTAACAGATAGTTTTCCCAGAAGCTTTAAAAAAACAATAAAAATCATACATTCTCCCACAGTACTTTCACAGAAAAGAAAATATGTGATTTAAAATATATGTATCTCTACAGACAGTAACAGACAAAAATTATATAATTATAGAATAAGTTTCATAGATGGTGGCATTGAGGATATCAGATTTGCCTTGCAGCACTGGGTTCCTCATTTGAATCGGCACAAGGAGGACGCCATCTCCACAGTGTCTGCATGTTGTCATCCTGCTTTTGCACAGTTTCCTCTTACATTCCAGGAACATAGAGATAAGTTCATTGTTTTCCCCTTAAGTTGGTCTTATGATGGCCATACATGAGGCGACTTGGCGGTCAATCGACTAACCAACTGATTCAATTATTATAATCGAATTGTATGAAAATCGGTGCTGCCAAGTGCATGCCCGGCTGACAAAGCAACCAATTTCGGGACGAAAATTGGTCACATTGTCGATACAGCATGTTGCAAGATGTTGGGCGACTTGCTCGATGGGATGCGCAGTGAGAACGGCGTGCAATTTTGCGATGATAGATGAACGTGGCGATACCCCCGACACTATCCCCTAATGATAAATGCCCCCCCAGTGCTCCATGCAAGGTATACATTACCTGTCCGTGGCCCTGGCTTGTCCCTCCGCTGGCTCTGGGCACACTGGTTGCTCCATACACGTGCGCCCCACATGGTTTCCTAGTAAGGGTGAGCGTGTGTGATGTCTGATGTCACACACGCATGCCCTTACTAGGAAACCACAAGGGGCATGTGTATGCGGAGAACAGAGGTGTCTGAGCCATTAGGCAGCTATACATTCTTGCCTAGGGTGACAGGAGGAGGGAAGGGCGACAGGAGGAGGGAAGGGCGCTGCTGAACTGAGTAGTGAGAGGAGAAATGCCTCTCAACTCACTCAGGTATCAGGTTACACAGCAGCAGCAGCAGCAGCGCCTGACTCATGACTGATTTACTGACTGATTCAGGGGCGTCGCTAGCCCTATTTTGGGGGGGGGGCACGTGCCCCCAATCTGTCCTGGGGTGCCACGGATCTGTGCCCGGCCGCCCCCTCTGTCAGCGGCTCCCTCCAGCCGCCGCGTCCTCACACCTCAGGATCAGGCGGCGAGCCGGCGACCAATCGTGCGGGCGCTAGGATCCAGCGCCCGCACTGATATGCGGAAGTGACATCACTTCCGCATATCGAGCGGGTGCGTCCGGCGCCCGCTGGTACTGGTCGGGTCGCCGCTGATCCTGAGGTCTGACTCTGCTGCGAGGTAAGGGGGGGAGCGGCGGCTGTAGGGGGGCCTCCCTGTCACTCACTCACTCCCTAAAGGGGCTCCCTTTCACTCACTCACTCACTCCCTAAAGGGGCTCCCTGGCACTCACTCACTCCCTAAAGGGGCTCCCTGGCACTCACTGACTCCCTAAAGGGCCTCCCTGTCACTCACTCCCTAAAGGGGCTCCCTGGCACTCACTCACTCCCTAAAGGGGCTCCCTGGCACTCACTCACTCACTCACTCACTCCCTAAAGGGGTTCCCTGGCACTCACTCACTCACTCCCTAAAGGGCCTCCCTGTCACTCACTCACTCCCTAAAGGGGCTCCCTGTCACTCACTCACTCACTCACTCCCTAAAGGGGCTCCCTGGCAATCACTCACTACCTAAAGGGGCTCCCTGGCACTCACTCACTTCCTAAAGGGGCTCCCTGGCACTCACTCACTCACTCCCTAAAGGGGCTCCCTGGCACTCACTCACTGCCTAAAGGGGCTCCCTGGCACTCACTCCCTAAAGGGCCTCCCTGTCAATCACTCACTTACTAAAGGGCCTCCCTGTCACTCACTCCCTAAAGGGGCTCCCTGGCACTCACTCACTCACTAACTCGCTAAAGGGGCTCCCTGGCACTCACTCACTACCTAAAGGGCCTCCCTGTCACTCACTCACTTCCAAAAACATACAGATAAGTTAATTGGCTCCCTCTAAAAATTGGCCCTAGACTTACACTACAGTACTTACACTACATAATATAGACATATGGCAATGGTAGGGATTAGATTGTGAGCTCCTTTGAGGGACAGTTAGTGACAAGATATATATATATATATACACTGTACAGCGCTGCGTAATATGTCGGCGCTATATAAATACTAAATAATAATAATAATAATAATAATAATAAAGGGGCTCCCTGTCACTCACTCACTCCCTAAAGGGGCTCCCTGGCACTCACTCACTGCCTAAAGGGGCTCCCTGGCACTCACTCACTCCCTAAAGGGGCTCCCTGGCACTCACTACCTAACTGGAGGCGCCTGTCACTCACTAGCTAACCTGGGGGTCCCTGTCACTCACTACCTAACTTGGGGGGGCTACCATATTAAGGGGGCATTCTGCCTATTTATGTGAAATGCTGTCTATTTATGTGCCTCATGACTGCTGAATTTGTCTTGTTGGGAGCCTTAAGATTTGTTGGGGGCCTCAAGATTGCTGAATTTGTCTTGTTGGGGGCCTCATGATTTGTTGGGGGCCTCATAATTGCTGAATTTGTCTTGTTGGGGGCCTCATGATTTGTTGGAGGCCTCATGATTGCTGAATTTGTCTTGTTGGGGGCCTCATGATTTGTTGGGGGCCTCATGATTGCTGAATTTGTCTTGTTGGGGGTCACATGATTTGTTGGAGGCCTCACGATTGCTGAATTTGTCTTGTTGGGGGCCTCATGATTTGTTGGGGGCCTCATGATTGCTGAATTTGTCTTGTTGGGGGTCACATGATTGCTAACTGCGAGACTATGGGAAAA
This sequence comes from Hyperolius riggenbachi, assembly GCF_040937935.1. NCBI lineage: Eukaryota > Metazoa > Chordata > Amphibia > Anura > Hyperoliidae > Hyperolius > Hyperolius riggenbachi. Next base: position 19,581,878 of record NC_090648.1, read on the forward strand.
GCTAAATCCTTATCATATGAGACAATAGCATTAAACCTACTTTTTTAGCTTTTTAAAACAGAAAATGAAACTGGGAGGTTCTAAAAAATTGAATACATTTTTCAGGAGTAGGATGGATGAAATTGTTTATGTTCACAGTTTATTTTCAACTTGGATTTTCTATAATGTTCATGTATGAGTTAAAACGTTTGTACAGTATTTAGTTTAAATTGCTGTTGCCACTTTGCGATAGATAAGTGACTTTTGGGTTGCAGTTTGGGCACTCGGCCTCCAAAAGGTTCGCCACCACTGTCATAATCTAATGTCCCACCATTGCTAGGTTCATGTAAATTTGTCTCCACCCGTCCGTCACCACACCTATATTCTGGTCCATGGCCCACCCATTTTTCGGTGCGGCGCGATAAGCACGCCGCACAACGTGATCCTCATATTTTTGGCACGCTAGCTGCAGTGTGCTGAATTCTGCTGCCTACAGTATGTACAGTATACGCTGTTCACTAGTGCCTGCACTGTGTGCTGATTTACCTCCAGTGTGTACAGTGTAAGGTGTTACTCTGTGCCTTTACTGATTGTAAACCAGCTATATTGTATGCTGATCCCTGCTACTTTCAGTATGTACAGTATTAGCTGTAAAGCCTGGTACACACATACAATTTTGATTAGCCAATTTTAGCTCTGTTCATAAAATTCATTGTCTGTTGGCCCACTTACTGCACGGGGGTGGTAAAATTGGGGGTCAGTGATTGACCAATCAAAATTGTATGTGCGTATACATTTTCGATCTATGCCTATACTGATTGTAAATTATCCAAATAAAGGACAGGGGGCTCCATCCAATATTTCTATGGGCAGGCCCGTTATCTGTAGCTTACACCGCTGCTAAGTTCATGTACATTTGGCCCCACCCATGGCCACACCCACTCACCTCATGGCCATGCCCATTTTTTGCCATATACTTCCCCGCTTCGTGCCCACAGGTGCCCCCGATCTCCAAGGACCCTAGAAACGCCCCTGGACTGATTCATTCATTTCCTTCAGCTCAATGATTCAAAGAACCACAGCAATGAATGAGTCAGTGAGAGAAGGCACTCATCCTAGTCAGGGATCCTAGTACAGCATCAGTTCCTAAATCCTGACATTCATTCAGTCCCTCTCTCTCTCTGCAACTGGTAACTGCGTGGAAGTAGAGACTGTAGCAGCCAGGCATTGACTGCCCCCCAGGCTGCCTTTCATTCAGTGATTTAGGGTTGGTCCTGTGTCTGCTGTATTCAGGTTTGTTGATGTAAGGCATTGTAAAACACTAGACTAGCTGATAAAAGTGCAATTAGATGGCAGGGAAGCTGGTAAATATACACAGCATGATGCAGAGGAGGGTCCGTGGGAAAAAATCTGTCTGGTCTCTCTCCATTGTTAAAATGACTGCATGTGCAGATACGGTGTTAAACAGGTTGAAAAGTTTTGACAGTCCCTAGACTCCAGGAGGGCTGCTTTCTGAATTGTGTGGGAGACTGGCAGGGACAGCAGTCCTATTACCAGCAACTAGCCTCTTTGTAATGTGGGACTGCAATACAGATAAGCTCTCTGCTCCATCTCAGGCTATTCTCAGTCTCACTCCACTCCTCCTATCTCTGGGCTAGTGCACGACAAAATCGCAATCGCTAGCAATTCGCGAATGCGACTTTGTGAAGCGATTTTTGAAAGAATCGCTCCAATAAATGCTACCTGCAGCATGTTTGCGATCACAACACTGCTGTGGGAACCCCCTCATAGGGTAACATTAGCCCAGCGCTTTTCAAATTGCTGTAAATTTGAAAAGCGCTCTGAAGCACTCTTGGTGTGCACCAGCCTTCTTCATTCACCTTTGTTTCCCTCTTTCCCTAGTGCTGGGTGTCTGTGTCTTCTTGTCATACAGGAAAGCTAAATAAAAGTGCACTCCTGGTGAGGCAAATATCTTCTTTCCTCTCTTCCAGCTTTTCTCTCCTCATTATTTCTCTGCATAAGGGATCAGACACACTATAAGGTAGTGAAAACCGGGATAAGTATAATAGTATAGTGTATGTCTACTGTGTGCTGTGTATAGTGAGCTCTGTGTGTGCGTTTGTATAGTGTGTGTGTGTGTGTAGTGTAGTGTGTGTGTGTAGTGTGTGTCTACGTGTGTGTGTGTACTGTGTATAGTGTGTATGTTGTGTGCGGTGTATGTGTGTGTACTGTGTGCGTGTGTATAGAGTGTGTGTACTGTGTGTGCGTGTGTATAGTGTGTGTGTGTATAGTGTAGTGTGTGTGTGTAGTGTGTGTGCGTGTGCGTGTGTACTGTGTATAGTGTGTATGTTGTGTGCGGTGTATGTGTGTGTACTGTGTGCGCGTGTGTATAGAGTGTGTGTACTGTGTGCGTGTGTGTATAGTGTGTGTGTGTGTATATACTGTGTGTTGTGTGTCAGTGCATGCCGCAATAAGTATATTTTATGGTGAAACGCTCTGCTGCGTTACAACTATTTTCTGGTGAACCCATGCCGCAATAAGTGTATTTTCTGGTGAAACGCTGCTGCATTATGATTTTCGGGGGTGGGGTTCACCACAGGAGTGGGGGGGGTATGGGGCTGGGGGCAATCACGGGGAGGGGGGCGCCACAGGATTTCTCGCCTGGAGTGACAAAAGGGCTAGAGACGCCCCTGGAGAAGGAGTCCCGGAAGCCAGTGAGGGACAAGCGGAGGCCGTGGACAGGTAATGTATATCTTGCACTGGGCACCGGGGGGACATTTATCACTAGGGGACAGCGTTGGGGCAGCGAGGCGGATGGATGCGGTGTCACAAGGCCAATTCTGGATTGATTTCATGCTGAAATTAATCGGAAATCGGCCTGCAGTGTATGGGCAGCTGACATATCTCTCTTTTATCAGATTCGATTAGAGAGAAATTTGTCTCTTGCCCGAATCTGCCCAAACATTGCTAGATGTATGGCTACCTTTAGATTATGATAGAGACATACGTCTATGGTAGGGGTTCTACAAGCATGGCAACAAGAGCAGTTAACTTCTGGCAAAGACGCTTAGGGAACAGATGGCAAAGACGTATAAGATGCTCCGGAATATAAGATACATCTGGGTTTAGAGGGCAAAAACCAGGGGAGGAAATATACACTAAACCTGGTGCTTCCATATTCCAGGAGCGTCTTGTTCCTGTTATCCCCCAAGTGGTGTCCTTCTGTGTCCTGCTGTCTACCAATGTGTCCTCCTAAGTGCCCCATGTCTCCCAAGTGTCCTTCTGTGTCCCACATGTCTACCCATTTGTCCTCCTGTGTGCTCCATCTGTCTTCCTGTGTCCTTGTCTCCTCCTGTGTCCCACATGTCTACCCATTTGTCCTCCTGTGTGTGCCATGTGTCCTTCTGTGTGCTCCATCTGTCCTCCTGTGTCCTTGTCTCCTCCTGTGTACCCCCGTGTCCTTCTCTGTGCCCCCTGTCTCTCTCATGTGAGCCCCATGTCTTCCTCATGTACTTTTGTGTGCCAACCCTGGTGTCCTCCTGTGCCACCCCCACGTGCCTGCGCTATCCCCCTCTAATCTGTTTGTGGCCTCCCGTGTGTGAAGCATCTGCTATGTGTGTCCCGTGCGTGCCTCCGCTCCCCCACATGCTTGCGATATGCCCCTCTAATGTACTGGTCTCCGCTATCCCCCTCTAATGTTCTGGCCCCCCTCTTTGTCTACAGCGGCAGAGGCTTGCCCGATACATGCCACTGCGAGGACTGCAGACACCCGGCTACTCCATACACTCTTGTGCGCGGCTTGTACTGATCGCGTAATCAGTAGACGTGCTCAAGAGAAAGTGTTTATGGGTAAGATGGGTGTATGCAGTCCCTATAGTGACATGTATCGGGTAAGCCGCTTCAGGCAAAGAAGGGGGGCCATATGATTAAAGGGGTAGCAGAGGCCAGTACATTAGGGGGGCATAGCGCAGGCATACGCGGGGTGCAGAGTAATGCAGGGGTCACATAGCAGATGCTGCAAACATAGGGGGCGCAAACAGATTAGAGGTATATAGCGCAGGCATGTGGGGGGAGAGGAGGCACAGGCAGTGAATCCCCGATGTGCTGGCGGGTCTCTGTTCGCATCAGTGGGCGTTCGTAAGTCAGGGATTCTCTGCCTTTGCCGTATATGACGCAGGGACTTTTTCTCCTCATTTTTGGACAATAAAGTGCATCTTATACAGTGAAAAAAAATGGTATGTCCACTCTACTATCAACTCACAACTGATTAAGAAAGTCACATTTTCTGAAATTGCTGATGAATTTAGATCTTTTTACCAGGCTTTTTATATTCTCCCCACCCGTCCACTTGGCAAAAGTTTCCCCTTTTCTGGACCACTACAGGCAATAGAACAGTTTCTGTAGTCTCAAGAAGAGTTAGAGTGTAAATTGCTGATTAGCCCGATCACAAGCAACAAATTTTGCTCAGCAGTTTGCTCCTTTAACCTTCCTGGCGGTAAGCCCGAGCTGAGCTCGGGCTATGCCACGCAGGAGGATTTCTCAGGCCCTGCTGGGCCGATTTGCATAATTTTTCTTTGTACACGCAGCTAGCAATTTGCTAGCTGCGTGTACTGCTCAATCACCGCCGCTCCGCACCGATTCGCTGCTACCCGCCAATCAGTGCCAGGCAGCGCTGAGGGGCGGATTGGGACTCCCTTTGACATCACGACGTCGGTGACGTCATCCCGCCCATCGCCATGGCAACGGGGTAAGCCCTAATGGAAATCCCATTCAGAAAGGGATTTCCAGACGGGCTTGATCGCCGGAGGCGATCGAACAGGGGGGGGGGGGGGATGCCACTGCACAGCGCTGTCACGTAGCTAGCGCTAGACTAGCTACATGATTAAATAAAGAAAAATAGTGCTGCGCTGCCCCCTGGTGGTTTTAATTGACCGCCAGGAGGGTTAAGTCAAATAAGAGCCCGGGACAGGATGGTCTCATGGCGCAATGCCATAAACTCATAAAAAAGGAATAGGTAGCTCCCTTAGGCTTGAAAATGATTAGACATAGTGAAAAACTTTAAAAAACAAAACAACGCTATCGCCAATGCTGCCAGTGTCTTGGATCTGCTGCGACATGGACATGTGCTTCCATTGTATTGTTTATAGAAAGAGTAACTGTAGCTCAAAAAAAGGGGGAAAAAAGAAATGTGCACCTTCCGTCCAATAACGATTTGTGATTTATTCACCAGATACAGCATAGCTTGCATATATTAAGATCGTCAAGTTTAATCAGCCTTGGACAGGATTGCACGGGACTTTCTGAAGGCTTTCCTCTGCCACATGGACTAAGGCTTCTTAAATGCTTCAGTGGGTCTTTTTATTATACTCAAACACTTCAGCAAGATTGTACATGAATGACCTTTTGTCTTAACCTTTTGACTTATTTAACGGGGTGAGGCAGGTTTTCCCACTCTAGTCTCTCACCCTTATCGGTGTTTGAGCTATTTTTGGATGGGTGCACCTGGATGAGGCGATACAAGGAGTGTGAATGGGAGGTGTGGAGCACAAGGTGGCAGCATTTGCTGAAGATTTGTTGTTCTTCCTACTCAACCTAATAGACGGGATAACATATGTTGGTGCCATCTCCAATAACAAGGTCAATTTTGCAAAATCCTTTGCCTTAAATATTTCTTTTCCTTTCACAAAAGTGAATCAGATGAAAGAGGCCTTCTCCTTTCAATGGGCTCACACTTCTATTAGATATGTAGGGATCCAGCTGCCTGAGAATCTCTCCCAGCTTTCTGAGTTAATTTCCCTTCCATTCTAGATGCTATAACAACAGACATTAAGGGCTGCGATCCTAAACCTAGATTGTCCTGGCTCAGGTGGAAAGTCTCAATTAAAATGAACATTCTCTCAAAATTTGGATATTGTTGTTGTTTGGATCTATGGCAGTAGGTTTCTGTCAAAGCTACACTTTTCGGCTTAACCAGAAGATACCATCTTATCACAATTTTTGTCCTTGTGATTGGAGACAAGCTCATCTCTTGATTTTTTGTTTGTTTGTTTTTTTTGTTTAACCTTCCTGGCGGTAACCCTGAATGTTGTCCGGGGTAAGCCACGCAGGAGGTTTTCTCAGGCCCTGCTGGGCCGATTTGCACACATTTTTTTTGCTGCACGCAGCTAGCACTTTTCTAGCTGCGTGAGCACACCGATCGCTGCTGCTCCGCGTCAATTCACTGATATCCACCGCCCCACGCCGCCCCGCCCCCCCCTAGACCCCTTGCGCAGCCTGGCCTATCAGCGCCAGGCAGCGCTGAGGGGTGGATCGGGACTCCCAATGACGTCATGCCGCCTCATCGCCATGGTGACGGGGGAAGCCCTTCAAGAGAACCCGAGGTGGGTTTGAAGAATATTATCTGCATACAGAGGCTGGATCTGCCTATACAGCCCAGCCTCTGTTGCTATCCCAAACCCCCCTAAGGTCCCCCTGCACTCTGCAATCCCTCATAAATCACAGCCACGCTGCTGACAAACAGCTTGTCAGAGCTGGCTGTGTTTATCTCTATAGTGTCAGTCTGCTGCTCTCCCCGCCTCCTGCAGAACTCCAGTCCCCGCCTGCATCCCTTCCCTCCCTGCTGATTGGAGGGAAGGGATGGGGGCAGGGCCCGGAGCTGTGCAGGAGGCGGGGGAGCAGCTGAGACTGACACTACAGATGTAAACACAGCCTCACAGCATGGCTGTGATTTATGAGGGATTGCAGAGTGCAGGGGGACCTTAGTGGGGTTTGGGATAGCAACAGAGGCTGGGCTGTATAGGCAGATCCAGCCTCTGTATGCAGATAACAATCTTTAAACACACCTCGGGTTCTCTTTTAGGAAATCCCATTCTTTGAACGGGATTTCCTGATCGCCGATCGCCGATCGCCGGAGGTGATTGAAGAGGCTAGGGGGATGCCGCTGCACAGCGGCTATCATGTAGCGAGCCCTAGGCTCGCTACATGATTTTAAAAAATAAATTACTAAAAAAGGCTGCGCTGCCCCCTGGTGGTTTTTACTAGACCACCAAGAGGGTTAATTATTAGGCACTATCATGCATTTTTCTTTGTTTGATAGATCCACAATATGTATTACATTGTCATGTCTCAAAATTTCAACATTTGGTAGGAATTCAGAGATACTAAGGAATACAAGAATGGTGTGTGTGTGCGTGCGTGCGTGCGTGCGTGTGTGTGTATCATTTTCCCCCAAATGCTTCTGGTCTTTTTTCTTTTTCCTTTTCTTGGCTTTTAGAGATCCTTGGGGTAACCACTGAAGTTTGGTTATTTGATCAAAATGTATTTCCATATACATCCTGCGGGTTCATTTTAATGTACGAAGCTGCAAAATGTTTTTTTTTCTATGTATGGTCTAAACTTATGTTTAGATGCATGTTGTGTGACTGGATTTGATGTTTATTGAATGCTCTTTTTTGTAATGTTTTCTTTTGCTTTCCAAGACTTCATTGTACAATATTATGCCAACTGTTTGTAGCACTTATCTTGCTGACATCAATAAAGCTTAAAAGTAAAACAAATATATAATAATACTCTGCAATGTAAAATTACCAAAAAAAAGTAGGTGGATAAAGTACTGTCAAAATTGTTCTGAGTATTTTCTTGCTTGTCGGTGGCTTTAAAGTCATTTCATTGACATTGGTGTGAAAACATCACCTTAGAGAAATCATAGTAGTGAATTGAATAAGGACCAATAAGGTGCAAATTAACGTGAACCTTAAAGGGGACCTAAACTGAGAAGGATGTGGATTTTTCCTTTTAAAATAATACCAGTTGCCTGACTCTCCTGCTGATCCTGTGTCTCTGATACATTTAACCACAGCCCCTGAACATGCATGCAGATCAGGTGCTCTGACTGAAGTCATACTGGATTAGCTGCATGCTTGTTTCCGGTCTGTGATTCAGCCACTACTGCAGCTAGAGATCAGCAGGGCTGCCAGGCAACTGGTATTGTTTAAAAGGATATCCCTCTCCGTTAAAGAGGAACTGCAGCCTAAACAAACATACTGTCATTAAGTTACATTAGTTATGTTAATTAAAATAGACTAGCCGACCCGCAGCATAGCATATGCCGCCTAAGAGGGTAGAGGGCAGGAAGGGGGGTTGGACCCCCCTCAACTGGGTCCCCCATGTGCACTCCCCCCTCCAGCTTAAGCTCAGCAGGAACCCCCGCCCCTCACCTGGGTCCCACATGTGCACTCCCCCCTCCAGCTTAAGCTAAGCAGGAACCCCCCCCCCCCCCTCACCTGGGTCTACCATGTGCGCTCCCCCTCCTGCTAAAGCATAGTAGCAGCCGCCACTATTAGTGAGAGTGGCACGTGTTCCATCGTGCGTTCCACTGTTGTCACTTCCTGCAATGCCGCACACTGTATTGGTGTAATTTGCCTTTTTAAAACAGAAGGAAATCTGCAATAATTCAGCTATAAAGGGAACCTTAACTGCTGCGGAAAAATAAATTCACTTACCTGGGGGCTTTCCCAAGCCTCCTGCAGCCGTCCTGTGCCCGCGCCGGTCCTTCGGTGCCCTCCGGTCTCCCTCCGCCGCTAAGTTTCGATTTCGGACGACTGCCAGTCGTCCTGGGGCCTCTTCCGCATTCCTGGTCGTAAACTGCAGTAAAGCGCGTCCGCATGACGCCAAACGCGTCATCGCATGACGTCAAACGCGTCATGCGGACGCGCTTTACTGCAGTTTACGACCAGGAATGCGGAAGAGGCCCCAGGACGACTGGCAGTCGTCCGAAATCGAAACTTAGCGGCGGAGGGAGACCGGAGGGCACCGAAGGACCGGCGCGGGCACAGGACGGCTGCAGGAGGCTTGGGAAAGCCCCCAGGTAAGTGAATTTATTTTTCCGCAGCAGTTAAGGTTCCCTTTAAGTGAACATTTGTGGTTACCCACAATGCACTGCTACTAAATATGCAAATTACCCATTTTCCCCCTTGGTAAGCCAAGCAAGCATCCAGAGCTGCTGGTGTATAGCAAGCATATAGTTTTACATTTTACACAGTCATATCAAACCCACATGTAGACAGCCTGTTTCAGACTTTTGGTCCTCATCAGTACATGGCAGGGATTGATACGGCTGTGTGAGATAGGGCTTGGACCAGTACAACAGAGTAACCAAGCAGCTCAGGGTGACCCAAACCACTCGGAATGTATAGGGGGATTAAAGAGATCAAAAACACCTCCTACTAAAAAATCAAAGCTTGGTGTAATTTGCCTTCCTAAAACAGAAGGAAATATGCAATAATTCAGCTATAAGTGAACATTTGCAGTTACCCACAATGCACTGCTACTAAATATGCAAATAATTCCTTTTCACCCTTAGTAAGGCCCTGTTCACACTTGCGTTTTTGCAAAAAACGGAACGGATGTCCGGATCCGTTCCGTGCACATCCGGACCGGATGCGTACGGTTGCACTCAGGATCCGGTCCGGATCTATTCCGTTTGCATCCGGTTTTTCATCAGTAGGTGATCAGGTTGATAAATCCGTTTTTGAAGAGATACAGACTATATTAATTCTTGGGATCTGGGAGGTCTGCAGAAGCCCTGAGGTCATTGTTGGAGACTGACGTGTGGAGACCATCCTTGGATATAGAGACTGCAGTTTGGACCATGGATCCAGTGTTTTTGTACTCATTTGACCTGGGAATTGTCTTCTTTTTGACTTTTACCTATACTATGTGGGAAGAAGGCGTGCTCCTCGCAGGAGATGGTGGGTGCACCAGGCAGGTAGCTGCTGCACCTGTAGAATCAGGTCCTCAGGTGTGTAGGGCCTCACCTCTTCGTCCGACATGCTGCCAAATATCTCCAGCCACAAGTCACTGCTGCTCCACTCCTCAAACGCTGGGCCCATGAAAACGCATAGGAAGTGGGTAGAAAGTCCAGATTTTTTTATAGCCAGTGTGTTGCCTGCTTTCCGTTTCTCATTGGTTCAGCTGTGCGGATGGTGCAGTCAGGATCCGGTCTGGGTGCGGCGGCCGGATCCGACGTACGTGAAAAATAGAGCAAGTTGGAAAAGTGTCCGGAGTCCGTATCCAGTCCGGATCCGGTCCACGTGGAACGGACGAGTATGTACGCATCCATAGACTATCATTGGATTGCCAAACGTCCGTTCTGTTTGTACAGTATACGTTCCGGATCCGGAAAACCCTGACTGCTAACGCAAATGTGAACCCTGCCTAAGCCAAGCAAGTATCCAGAATCACTGGTGTATAGCAAGCCTATAGCTTTAAATTTTACACAGCCATATCAAACCCACATGTGACAGCCTGTTTCAGACTTTTGGCCCTCATCATTACATAGCAGGGACTTCCTGATGATTCCACTCACAAAAAAGATCCTAATAGACAACACTACTTTGCAGTGAATATTAATTAGCCATGTGGCTAGGAACAATAGTGGTCTCATGCAGTATACTCTAACGGAACATGTGCCCTGTGATTTTTCAGTGCTGGCTGCTGTTACAATCTGCTGTAACATGAGCCTGTAACTTCTCACTGTGAAAGCGGCCTTAGGGAGTGATAGGTAAATGAAGGGGGATGACCCAAAGTACTGCAGTGGGAAGAAGAGGCAGCCCCAGAATGCTTTGCAGTATCTGTGTCCTCCTTACGAGCTTGGTAATAGAGAGCCGTGCTGTTCAGCACATATCATAGTAAGAGAGATTTTTAACTTCAATATTGCCTTTTTGGCTTCCTTCTAAACTGTTTAACACAGAAGAATAGAGGTTTAAATTAGCTTCTGCAGCCTGACAGTTACTCGTTAACCCCACATGTGACAGCCTATTTCAGACATTTGGACCTCATCAGTACATAGCAACAATTGATAAGGCTATATGAGATAGGGCTTGGACCAGTACAACAGAGTAACCAAGCAGCTCAGGGTGACCCAAACTACTAAGAATGTATAGGAGGATAAAAGGGACCAAAAAGCCCTCCTACTAAAAAAAGCAAAGCTTGGTGTAATTTTCCTTCTTAAAACAGAAGCAAATCTGCAATAATTCAGCTATAAGTGAACATTTGTAGTTACCCACAATGCACTGCTACTGAATATGCAAATTATCCCTCTTTGCCCTTGGTTTGATATGACACTCCTTCTTCTTCTTGCTTAGCCCAGCCCCTTCTTCTTGCTTGGACCGGCCCTGGGGGCAGGGCGCTACTTCTTCTTCTTGCTTGACGGTTGAGGCACTCTATTATATATATATATATATATAAATATAGATAGATAGGTAATATAATCTCTTACCCACACTGTTTAAAAATAACAGGCAAATGTTTGATTTCATGATGGCAGCCATCTTTTTGGTTGAAAGGAGGTGACAGGGAGCATGAGACACAGTTCCAACTGTCCTGTGTGCTGATCACCCCTCCCAGTTGCTAGGCAACTTGAACAACAACATAGGAAATCCCATCATGCTCTGCACAGCATCAGGGATGCAAAGCATCTTTGATGGGTGGAGCTTAGCTAAAAATGCAGCTAAAAATGATGCTTTGGTAAGAAAAACTAAGTTCTGATGCTGTGAAACTGTTAATGAAACACCATGGGCTCGATTCAGTAAACGGTGCTAACCCAGTTAGCACGCCTAAAGGCTTTGGGTGTACTAACTAGGGTGCTAAGTAGTTAGCACATACAAACTACTTAGCACCGTATTTAGCACATGCAAACTACTACTTAGCACCGTGCTAACTAGGGTGCTAAGCTCTATGGTTAGATACCCCTGGTCTTGCTAATTATGATCTTGTAAAAGATAGAATATTTGAAAATTTTAATTCAATCTGAGCTCAATATTTTATGTGACAATCATTATATTATTGTTAACAATACCTCTCATCTTCCACAGTGATAATTGATGCTGAAGCTACTGTTGGAAAAGTTAGGAAGCGCACTGCTACACTGCATATTCTGTCATATGTTCCATTTCTTTGTTGAATTAACACAGATTTTTTTTTTTTTAAAACTAGGGTGCTAAGTAATTTACATGTGCTAACTATGGTGCTAAGTAGTTTACATGTGCTAACTACGGTGCTAAGTAGTTTACATGTGCTAACTACGGTGCTAAGTAGTTTGCATGTGCTAACTACTTAGCACGTGCAAAGCATGTTAGCACATGCAAAGTGGCTTTTCACTGGCGTGCTAACACTTAGCACCCTTTTTTGAATCAAGCCCCAAGCCTTTTCAGTTCTGCTGAGTAGATTTTTTTAGCCCGGAGGTTCACTTTAAGGTTCCCTTTAAGTGATGTAATGCTGGGAACACGCAATTAATTTTTTCAGCAGATAGATGACTCGATAGACAATTTATGACAGGTCCGATCTGATATTGATCATTTTTTCAGATCTATTTTCTGATCACTTCTATACAAATCAGAATAGAATCAGAATCAGAATCAGTTTTATTTCGCCAAGTACAGCAAGAGCCATAATCGGAATTATTTGTGGTACACATGGCATAGACAGATACAACAACACATACAATTTGAAATGCAGTAATCAGATATACAGATAGTGATGCCGGTAGACGCTAGTAAAGGGCCCCCGTTTCCGGATAAGAACCGAGGAGGCAGTGACGGGGACCAGCTGCCGACCCGGCAACTACGAGTGCAAGCCGGACTGGGAAAGGTCGGAGTTCAGTGACCGAACGGCTTGGGGGAAGAAGGTGTTCTTCCGCCTGGTGGTTTTGGATGGTATAGTCCTGAATTGGCGGCCCAACGGGAGGAGCCTGAAGTAGTGGCTGCCAGGGTGAGAGGGGTCACGGGAGATCATGGTGGCTCTATTCCTCAATCTAGCGGAGTGGAGGAGATCAAGAGGTGGAAGAGGAGACCCGATGATTCAATCAGGAAAATGATCAATAATCAGATCAGACCTAAAAAGGAATTACAGCCATACAATACTTTGTTTTAGGAAGCCCAGTTCTCTGCCAGGAGAGGATTAATAATACAAAAAAGTCAATAGTTCATATATTTGAGCACTCTGAGAAAAAGAGACAGACATAGGTACATTTAGCCTAAACAAAACAATAAAACTTTTTTTTTGAGACATCTAAAAGTCATTTATTTAAGATTTATGAAGTAACATGTATGGTGCTAAATTCATATTTATTTAGAAACAGTTTTAAGATTAATTTTTCAGAGAAGCATATTGCCACCCAATTAATTTGAACAAGGCAAAACTCTCTACAGATTCGGGATCTCTGCTGGGGCCTAATTTACCCAACATAAACCCCCGACACTCGATCTGTGAGCTGGCCAGACAGTATTTTACTAATGTTAAGTGTGTTGCAGTGTAAGGTAATATTAAAGCTCTGATGGAAGACAAATGGACTGATTGATTCAGATATAATAAAATAGAATCAAAAGACAAAGTAAGCACCGTACTAAGCACATTAAAAGGCAGCAATCATATTTCCTAATGAAATGTCAATTGTTGTATTTGCTTTTTATGTACAGGAGATTGTTTTACTGTTTTCTTGTCATCGCATGCTCTTTGCGTTGTGTGTTATTTTTCTCAACATTTCTGTTATCAGACAGGTATGGCATTCTGAAAGAATCAATACAAGCGCTTCCCAAGATCAAACGTCACTATTGCAGCCAAGGACCTTTTATTCCACAGATAGAACAACAGATGATTCCATCCTCCCTAGCGCAAACAGTGCTCTTTGCAGTCATCAAATGGTTAAAGGATACCCGAAGTGACATGTGACATGATGAGATAGACATGTGTATGTACAGTGCCTAGCACACAAATAACTAGGCTGTATTCCTTTTTTTCTTTCTCACCTGAACGAGTTAAATATCAGGTATGTAAGTGGCTGACTCAGTCCTGACTCAGACAGGAAGTGACTACACCGTGACCCACACTGATAAGAAATTCCAACTATAAAACATTTTCCTAGCAGAAAATGGCTTCTGAGAGCAAGAAAGAGATAAAAAGGGGAATTTCTTATCAGTGAAGGTCACACTGTAGTCACTTCCTGTCTGAGTCAGGATTGAGTCAGCCACTTACATACCTGATATTTAACTCTTTCAGGCAGAGAAAGAAACAAAAAGGACTACACCATAGTGATTTGTGTGCTAGGCACTGTACATACCCATGTCTATCTCATCATGTCACATGTCACTTCGGGTATCCTTTAAACCTGAAGAGACCCCTGATGACGACACAGTGCAAAACTCGGTTTGGAGCAACTAGAGAGTGGACATCTCTAGGTTATCCAACTTTTAATTGGCACTGAATAGTGCATTAAGGACACTGTATTTTTTGTGGGTCCCTGTGATACAGGACCCACAATGTGAGTTTTTATTTTTAACTTATGGCATTTTTTAAATAAATTTGTGATACTAACCTTTGTCTCATTCATATTTGGCTGCGGTACCACTATAGGTATGGCAATCTACAGTACTTTACTTTCAGACTGCAGTAACTAAACTCTTATTTTTGCTGTGTCTCTGCCTCACAGCCAATAAATGGTATGATCTTAATTCAAAAACGTTCAACTATATACTGAATATTAACTCAGTGAACATTTTAAATTTAGCTCATAGATAGTATAATTTTTAAACACGTTTCCCTGAACTGATTGGTGACATGGTACACCACTCTCTTTCTGCCCCTGTGGGTCTGTTCACACTTTTTTTTTTAATCAATTGTGTGCTTAATTGTGTCAGTATTGTATGCAAATTTTTATTTTGCAACTTTTGTGTGACTATTGAAGAAGTTAGTTTAAATGAAAGTGCATCTATTAAACTTTATATAATTGTGTGGGGTTTTTTTTTTGTTTTGTTTTGTTTTGTGGGTTTTATTTGTGCAAAATGCATTTTTTTTTCTGCAATTTTCCTGCATTCCCACTGACTGCATTAAAACACACATCACACATGAAAATAAGAACACCTGCCATACAAACTTAAAATAGTCGAAAAACATTTTATTGTAAATGTAAAATTTCATACAAATGCAAAATAAATAAATAAATGTGATGCCATTGAAACACATTACATGTTTATTGATTGTGTTTTCTGAAAAAAGTTAAGGTCTTATTTATGACAGTCGTGATCTCAGCGGATTACAGAAATTATACCTTTTTTTTCTAACTTTTGGGCGGGGAATCCAGAAATGACCCCAGCTTTTTGCTTTTACATCCAGTTTTCAGCAGACAGGGTACCCTCCATTTTCTGTAAAAAAAAAAAAAAAAATACACATTTTGTGTACAACAAAAACATAATGAAATAATAACTTTAATGTACTAATTGTTACCTATGGGCATGTGTAAGTCTGTAAAACATTTGAAAATGAATTGGGTATATAGTTAAGGGGAAAAAAAATAAGTTATGTGTTTAGCTTTTCCGGGAGTTGTCAGTGTTGGAACAGTCTCGGTAGATGTTTAAACAATAGTCAGTCATACTATGTACATCCCACCTACCCTGATGCCATCCTTCTATAACCTTCAAGTCTTGGTGGAATTGTTCATAATGCTCATCACTAACTGCTCCAAGGTTTTCTGGGAAGTTAAAAAGATGTCTACCGCAACCAAGCATTTTGTAGCTCTCCAAGAGCTTTTGGACATGTTCTGTGTAATTATTTGCTTGTGGGTTTCCAAGAAAGTCCTTGACAATGGCTTTGAACGATAACCAAGCTTTATTTTTGAATTTTTACAATGTCCTGATCAAATATTCATCTTTAATGAGCTACAAAATCTTTGGACCATTGAACACACCAGACTTTGATTTTTCAAATGACAGGCAAGGACAGGCCAAAACTAGGTGCTTGAATCTCCTTCACTTGGCAAAGCTTTAACAAGCTGTCTTATAAGACCTGTTTTAACCTTTTCGGGACCGGCCACCTACCCCCCCTTAAGGACCAGGCATTTTGCGCGGGAAGGGGGTGCGCACGTTTGGGGGGGTCAGGCAGCCGGATCCCGTGTGTGGCTGCCTGGCATTGTGTCCCTCCTTGGTGGCCTGGGCCCCCCCTTCTGCCAGCAGCCTTCACTTACCTTCCAGGCTCCAGCGATGAGCCGCACGGGACCCTCTTCTCCGGCCGGCATCTCCGTTCTGTCTGACGAGCAGTTCCGGGTCGCGGCTTGATGACGTCATCAAGCCGGGACCCGGCGCTGACGTCAGATGAAGCGGAGATGCCGGCCAGAGCGGAGGGGGGCGCCGATCGTCGCTGGAACGGCAGGGAGGTGAGTGGATCCTCTTCTTTCCCCCCCTGCCGCCACAGCTGTCAAACAGATCACTACGATCCGACGGCGATCGTAGTGATCGTGTGATCAGCAGCCATACGCGATGGCTGCTGATCACTCGGGGGAGATGTCGGCTGTCATATGACAGCTTAATCTCCCCCTCCGGGTGCGCACGATCGCGTCGGGAGTGGAAATTGCGGGCCGGCGTAGATCCTACGTCGCATCAGGCTAGAACAGCCACAAGTGCGGCGTAGGATCTCATGCACATGGTCCCGAAAAGGTTAATGGGCAGAGGAAGGAATATTATATTTTTTCTTTCTATACACAAAGACTTATGCAAAATATTTTGATATGCATTTCATGTAATGCCTTGGATCGCTATGTAGTGTGTGCACCACCTCTCAGCACAGTCATTGGGCATAACAACCACCCCTTTGACCCCATTCCATCGTAAGGGGGCACAGAGGCTTTTGTGGCCCTTCCACCACCTTCTCCAAAAACAGCAAGTGCTGCCAATTAGCAAAAACCCCTCCCTGTTTGCTTTTACAAAAACCATGTGCAGGAACTTGTGTAATTTTTTCCTGCTTCCAAATGCTGCTTCACAGCAAAAAACTTTATGCTGCCATTTGTCAATTCCCGATCACGTGACCTGCATAGGGTTTGGGAACCTAGAGGGCCCCATACAATCATTTTTGCATGGAGGCAGTATTAAGTCTAGTTAAGCCCCTGACCACACTGTCTTGTATGTGAGTGGCTAGCCTATACAAATCCATCCTGCAGTTAGACTGATTGTCAGTAATCCCCCTGATCTGACCACCATCTTTGCAGCTGCCATAATAGAGACCAGTTGTCTTCAAGGGAGTTGTGCTTCAAATGTACATAAATCTCTGATTGATCTTAACAAACAAGGTACGTACATGTGAAGGTCCAACTCGGACATCACCTTGGTTTTCACGGCAGTAAGTAATTAGCAATGTGTTGGGGATAAGGACTATGTAGCTAAATATACCAAATAGAGGGTTAAAGATAAACAAGGTGTCTGCTTTACCAGAGCAGGGGTCCATGATTCCCATTTTAATCTTAGCTTAAAAATAAAACATTTGATTATGGTACAAAGATCTGGTATTTTCATGTTCAATTGTTTGGTTTGTCTTTTCCATACACTTTTTACTTCTTTTTTTACACTTAAAGCCATTTGTAATATTACTTCAAAGATACATTGCTAAGAAGTAAAGCATTTGGGGCAGTTATGGGCTAACAACGCTCCAGAATGCCCCATATAATCCTACTAATAATAATAAATGGGAAAGTTCAGGTTTGGATGTTTGGATGTTTGGATGTTTGTTACTCGATCACGCAAAAACTGCTAAACGGATTTGAATGAAATTTGGCACACACATAGTACATTACCTGGAATAAAGTATAGGATACTTTTTATTCCCATAACCAAAAAGAGACAAATACAAATTTCACTGGAAAATGTAAACTGCAGCCATTCTTACACTGTTACACTGGAGGTGTGTTTAGCTTCTAAGGGTACAATGGTTAATTTGCATATATTCAGCAGTGATGCTCTGGGAGACATCTCAAGCTCACTCCAACCTGAATTATCGCAAATACTTTTTGTTTTAAGAAAGCAAACTTTTATTTTTCTTAACATCTTAGTAAGGGGGCTTTTAGGACCATTGTAGTCCCTTACACACTCCAATGAGTTCTGGGTCACCATGAGCTTGCTGATTAGTCTGTACCTCTCGGTGTTACAAGCCTTACTGCATAGAGCCAAATTAATCTATGCCATGCACTGATAAGGATCAAACAATCCAAAACAGTCTGTATGCATGTTGGATTATTATGGTTCTGTACAAATTAACAAGCTGACACATCATTGCATTCCAGCAGTACTGGAGGTGTGTTTAGCTTCTAAGGGTAACAATGGTTAATTTGCATATATTCAGCAGTGATGCACTGGGAGACATCTCAAGCTCACTCCAACCTGAATTATCGCAAATTCTTTCTGTTTTAAGAAAGCAAACTTTTGTTTTTCTTACACTGTTAATGGTAGGGTTCTCAAACTTTGCACAGTTGGTCGTTGGGTGACTGGGATTATTATTCAGAAAAGTGGTTGGAGCCTATAAAAGCCAATCAAAAATCACCTATTGATTTTCAAGGGGAATATTTACATTTCTGCCATTCTTGCACTGTTAATGGCACAAGCCTCGAACCTGGTATAGTTGATCATTGGGTGACTGGGGTTCAATTTCAGAAAGGGGGTGGAGCCACAAATAGCCAATCAGATTTGTTTCATTCCAATGCAAATTATTGTTGCCAAACACCGCAAAGCTCACAAACTTAATAATTGAGTAATTGATTAATTGTGTGTTAGGGTTAGGAAAGTAGGCACAGCCAACACCAGCCAAATACATAAGCGGGCAATGCAGGGTCATAAGTGGGCGGAGACTAATACAAATTTTACTGGGAAAATGTAAACAGCAGCCATTCTTACACTGTTAATGGCAGGGTTTTCAAACTTTGCACAGCTGGTTACTGTGTGACTGGGGTTAATATTCAGAAAAGTGGGTGAAGCCTGAAAAAAACAATCAAAAATTACCTATTGATTTTTCAGGGGAATATTTCATTGCTGCCATTCTTGCACTGTTAATGGCACAAGCCATAAACCTGGTACAGTTGATCATTGCATGACTGGGGTTTAAATTTATATAAGGGGGTGGAGCCCCAAACAGCCAATCTGATTTGTTTCATTTTAATGCAGGTTATTGATGCCAAAGACCGCAAAGCTCACAAACTTGGTCATTGAGTAATTTAGTAATTGTGTGTTAGGGTTAGGAAAAGTGGGCGCAGCCAACACCAGCCAAATACATAATCGGACAATGCTGGGTCATCAGTAGGCAGAGACAAATACAAATTTCACTGAGAAAATGTAAACTGCAGCAATTCTTACACTACTAATGGTAGGGTTCTCAAACTTTGCACAGTTGGTCACTGGGTGACTGAGATTAATATTCAGAAAAGAGGGTGGAGCCTACAAAAGCCAATCAAAATCCACCTATTAATCTTTAAGGAGAATATTTAATTGATGCCGTTCTTGCACTGTTAATCACCTGTACCTGGTAAAGTTGGCCATTGGGTGATTGGGGTTCAAATTCAGAAAAAGGGTGGAGCCACAGCCAATCAGATTTATTTTATTTCAATGCAAATTATTGATGCCAAAGACCGCAAAGCTCACAAACTTAGTCATTAAGTAATTTTGTGTTAGGGTTAGAAAAAGTGGGCGGAGCCAACACCAGCCAAATACATACCTGGGCAATGCCGAGTCTTCAGTGGGTGGAGACAAACACAAATTTCACTGGGAAAATGTAAACTGCAGCCATTCTTACACTATTAATTGTACAGTTCTAAAACTTTGCACAGTTGGTCACTGGGTGACTGGAATTAATATTCAGAAAAGTGGGTGGAGCCTACAAAAAACAATCACAATTCACCTATTGATTTTCAAGGCAAATATCTAATTGCTGCCATTTTTGCACTGTTAATGGCACAAGCCTCAAACCTGGTACAGTTGATCATTGGGTGGCTGGGGTTAAATATTTAGAAAAAGGGTGGGGCCACAAACAGCGAATCAGATGTGCTTCATTTCAATGAAAATTATTCATGCCAAAGACCACAAATCTCACAAACTTGGTCATTGACTATTGACAATTGTGTGTTAGGGTTAGAAAAAGGGGCCACAGCCAACAGCAGCCAAATACATACCCGGGAAACATTAGGACATCAGTAGGTGAAGAAAAATACAAATTTCACTGCCAGAATGTAAACTGCAGCCATTCTTACACTGTCTGTCAATGGCAGGGTTCTTAAACTTTGCACAGTGGGTGACTGGGATTAATATTCAGAAAAGTGGGTGGAGCCTACAAAAGCTAATCAAAATTCACCTATTGATTTTCAAAGGAGTGGAGCCACAGCCAATTAGATTTATTTCATTTCAATGCCAATTATTGATGCCAAAGGCCGCAAAGCTCACAAACTAGGTCATCATTGAGTAATTGTGTGTTAGGATTAGAAAAAGTGGGCAGAGCTAACACTAGCCAAATACATACCCGGGCAACGCCGGGCGACCAGCTAGTAGTAAATATAATCATCTCAAAAACTATCTACATTTAAGTACAAAGTATGTAAGACTGATGCCTTTTCTTTTTACCTTCATCGTTTATATTGCACTATGGATAAAACATTCTGTTTTTCTCAGATACCTTCTATATCTGCATTATGCACTATGTGTCTGTATTTCCTCAAACACTATGTTTTCTTTTATAAGGGACATATCAGTCAATCTACCGTCTTTCAGTTGAACATTCTTTACTGATAAGAGATGTTTAGAAGAAATCAAACCAGGATCTCGGAGATCATTCTTCTCGCGTTTCCAAACCTTTCCAGTGTAAAGAGTCTTGTGGTTGCCTTACTCGTTGTTATTTATTATGTGACACTTTGTGGAAACCTCCTGATCATCATACTAGTAACCAGAAGCAAAAAGCTTCAAACTCCCATGTACTTTTTCCTAACTCAACTTTCTACATCGGACATTCTGCTGTCCACAGACGTTGTCCCTAACACAATTGTTGCCATGATTAATGATGGGCTATTGATATCCTTCAATGGTTGTATAACACAGTTTTGCATATTCGGAGCTTCTGAAACATTTCAGTGCTTCATATTATCAGTGATGTCTTATGACAGGTACCTCGCTGTTTGCAACCCACTCCGGTACTCCTCAATTATGAACTATTCCTTTTTACTGAGTTTAATTCTTCTTTCTTGGCTGTTAGGTTTTTCCTTCACACTAGTGACAACAATTATGTTATCTATGCTAGACTTCTGTGGGCCAAACATCATTGATCATTTCTTCTGTGACATGGCTCCTATTATGAAACTGTCCTGCTCAGATACATCCATGATTCATTTGGAAGCCATGTTGGCGAGTGTATTTGTAATGATTCTCCCATTAATGATAACTGTATCATCATACGGATGCATCATTCAGGCAATTCTTAAAATATCTTCCAATATCAGTAGATGGAAATCTTTTTCCACCTGCAGCTCCCATCTGATTGTGGTCTGCATTTTCTATGGAACTCTCATTGGCATTTACATGCTTCCATCCGAAGGACTATCTTCAACTGTAACCAAATTGATTTCCCTATTATACACTGTGGGGACACCAATGCTCAATCCCATTATATACAGTCTAAGAAATAAAGACATCAAAGAAGCTATCAGGCTAACCACCGCCGTGTAGTCTTCCATTTAAATGAAGGAAAGTAAACTAAACTTCCAGCTCCCAGTAATGTCATTCATATGCAGTGGTGCTCAGCTCATCCAGATTCCAGATATCCGAACTACCCGGATAATCCGAACTTTTTCCGCTATCTGACCTCGGATCCAGATTCCAGATAGCTGGGCAAATCCGGAATGCAGTATCTGGATGCGCAGAGGAATCTGGATAGGAATTCGGATATCCGGGTCGGATAACCGAATCCGGATAGCGTAACCAGGGAGATGACGTCCATGACGTCATTGAGCCAATCAGAGGGTTCCCAGCAGAAGCCCTAGCAACCAATCACAGAGGGGATCTCTGGCCAGCCCCTCCTGTATATAAAGCAGCGGCCATGATGAGAAAATCATTCTTGCTTGTGACTGCTCACTGAGAGACATCTCCAGTGTGTTTGGCTAAGCAAGTGCTTTATACTGTGAGCAAACCCAGCATTTTTGCATATAAACACCTGTACTATACCACTCTTTTATTGTTGTTTAGTTAGCTAGCTTGTATTTTGATTTTAGTTAGTGTGTGTGATCAGTGGTGCTCAGCAGAGCTCGAATATTCGAGTAGTTCGAATATTCGAGCTCTTTTTCAGCTATTCGAGCTCGGTATTCGAGCTCCGAATAGCTGGAGCTATTCGAATGGGCTATCCGAGTACACTCGAATAGCCCATTCACTATTCGAGCTATTCGAGCCACCCGGCGCTATTCGAGCTCGGTACCGAGCTCGAATAGCGTCATAGCCCAGATTGATGTCCTTAGAGCCAATCAGAGGGCTCCCAGGCCCTCTGACGGCAGCCAATCACAGAGGGGGACCCTGGCCAGCCCCTACCCTATAAATAGCGGCCGCCATGTTCGGTTTTTCCATGCTTGCCTGAGACTTGTACAGAGAGAGAGTTGCTCCTTTGTGCTTTGGCTTAGCAAGTGCTCTATTGTGGTCATTTACCTAGCGTTTTTGCTCACCTACACCTGCCATATACACCTATATTGTTGTTAGTTAGATAGACATTGTATTTTAGTTAGTAGCTTGTGTGTTACATTAGAGAACTGCAGGCAGCTGCTGCAAGCTTACAGGTTTAGGCCTCAGGGGGGCCTTGCCTCTGTGGGCAGCTGTCCTCTGTTTATTTCTCTCATATTCTATACCAGTATTTCTGCTGTCCTTTACTAATAGTATTGTAGTTATACTGTACTAGGAGTAGGACACTCACTGACTGTCACTGTTTATAGGCTACTAGCTAGCTCCTGCGTGTGTGCACTCACTCACTGTCTGTGTGTACACACACTCTATTTCCTTCTCATTACTGTTTGATTATTGTTAGTTGTACTTACTTACTACTTACTCTTACTGTACCCGTAGGGACACTCACTGTCACTGTTCATATAGGCTACTACTACCTCCTGCGTGTGCGCACTCACTGTCTGAGTGTACACACACAACACACACTCTATTTCCTTCTGATCGCTGATTGATTATTGTAATTAGTTAGTTCTACTTACTGTTACTACTTGTACTTACTCACTCTTACTGTACTAGGAGTCTAGGACACTGAGTCACTGTGTTCATAGGCTACTAGCTCCTGCCTGCGTGCACTCACTGTCTGAGTGTACACACACCCACACTCCATTTCCTTCTGATCGCTGATTGATTATTGTAATTAGTTAGTTCTACTTACTGGTGTTACTACTTACTCTTACTGTACTAGGAGTCTAGGACACTCAGTCACTGTGTTCATAGGCTACTAGCTCCTGCCTGCGTGCACTCACTGTCTGAGTGTTCACACACCCACACTCCATTTCCTTCTGATCGCTGATTGATTATTGTAATTAGTTAGTTCTTCTTACTGTTACTACTTACTCTTACTGTACTAGGAGTCTAGGACACTCAGTCACTGTGTTCATAGGCTACTAGCTCCTGCGTGCGTGCACTCACTGTCTGAGTGTACACACACCCACACTCCATTTCCTTCTGATCGCTGATTGATTATTGTAATTAGTTAGTTCTACTTACTGTTATTACTTACTCTTACTGTACTAGGAGTCTAGGACACTCAGTCACTGTGTTCATAGGCTACTAGCTGCTGCGTGCGTGCACTCACTGTCTGAGTGTACACACACCCACACTCCATTTCCTTCTGATCGCTAATTGATTATTGTAATTAGTTAGTTCTTCTTACTGTTACTACTTACTCTTACTGTACTAGGAGTCTAGGACACTCAGTCACTGTGTTCATAGGCTACTAGCTCCTGCGTGCGTGCACTCACTGTCTGAGTGTACACACACCCACACTCCATTTCCTTCTGATCGCTGATTGATTATTGTAATTATTTAGTTCTACTTACTGTTATTACTTACTCTTACTGTACTAGGAGTCTAGGACACTCAGTCACTGTGTTCATAGGCTACTAGCTCCTGCGTGCGTGCACTCACTGTCTGAGTGTACACACACCCACACTCCATTTCCTTCTGATCGCTGATTGATTATTGTAATTAGTTAGTTCTACTTACTGTTATTACTTACTCTTACTGTACTAGGAGTCTAGGACACTCAGTCACTGTGTTCATAGGCTACTAGCTCCTGCGTGCGTGCACTCACTGTCTGAGTGTACACACACCCACACTCCATTTCCTTCTGATCGCTGATTGATTATTGTAATTAGTTAGTTCTACTTACTGTTATTACTTACTCTTACTGTACTAGGAGTCTAGGACACTCAGTCACTGTGTTCATAGGCTACTAGCTCCTGCGTGCGTGCACTCAGTGTCTGAGTGTACACACACCCACACTCCATTTCCTTCTGATCGCTGATTGATTATTGTAATTAGTTAGTTCTTCTTACTGTTACTACTTACTCTTACTGTACTAGGAGTCTAGGACACTCAGTCACTGTGTTCATAGGCTACTAGCTCCTGCGTGCGTGCACTCACTGTCTGAGTGTACACACACCCACACTCCATTTCCTTCTGATCGCTGATTGATTATTGTAATTAGTTAGTTCTTCTTACTGTTACTACTTACTCTTACTGTACTAGGAGTCTAGGACACTCAGTCACTGTGTTCATAGGCTACTAGCTCCTGCGTGCGTGCACTCACTGTCTGAGTGTACACACACCCACACTCCATTTCCTTCTGATCGCTGATTGATTATTGTAATTAGTTAGTTCTACTTACTGTTATTACTTACTCTTACTGTACTAGGAGTCTAGGACACTCAGTCACTGTGTTCATAGGCTACTAGCTCCTGCGTGCGTGCACTCAGTGTCTGAGTGTACACACACCCACACTCCATTTCCTTCTGATCGCTGATTGATTATTGTAATTAGTTAGTTCTTCTTACTGCTACTACTTACTCTTACTGTACTAGGAGTCTAGGACACTCAGTCACTGTGTTCATAGGCTACTAGCTCCTGCCTGCGTGCACTCACTGTCTGAGTGTACACACACTAAATTTACTTGTGATTACTACTGATTATTGTAACTGCTAGTTGTACTTCCTGACTGTTACTACTTACTTACTGTACTAGGGGACACTCACTCAGTCACCTCACCAACCAACCCACTCCATTAAAGTACCCCACTTTTCACCCGCCCTTTTAAAAAACTTTTGTCTATACGCCCAAAACATTGAAGATGTCTGGAAGTGGCAGCCAGCGCGGTTTGGGCAAGGGGAAGGGCAGCAAGGGAATCAGGAGGAGAGGGAGCAGCATTGTGGCAAGCCGCGGCCGCGGGCGCGCCACCATGCACAGTTCCGCAGCAGCAGCAGCAGCGTCAGTGGCTAACATTCCTCCCATAGCCACTGGCCGTGGACGCCTTGGGCGCCGCCCAGCAGGAGCATCTGCAACTCACGCTGCAGAGACACAGCAGCAGCAGCGTGTAGCACCTGCTCCGATTTTCCTCCAGCCGGGTCGGAAACGTCCCATTGAGGAAAAGGATGCAGACACTGTGGTGCAACTCATGACGGAGGATGAGCAGCCCGCCATCAGCTCTGCATCCGAGGCCTCCACCCTCACCACCACCACCACCACCACCCCTGTTCGCAGCAGCCGCCCAGCAGGGTCTGGGGAGGAGGCCAGTTCACCGTCAGTCGCCGACCTCTCATTCAGCACTCTTTTGACCCCAGGCATGATGAGTCAATTGTCTGCTGTTGTTGGCGATTTTGAGGAGGAGATGCTGATGGGCACTTTGGGGGATGAGGGATTGGACAGCAAGACTGTGGCGACAGTCAAGCAGCCCATCCATGCATCAGGAGAGGAGTTTGGGGGGTCATCATCCCAGCAGGACATGTTTGAGGAGGGGGAGGATGATGTTGATGACCCGGTGACAGACAGAGACTGGGTGCCACCACCTCCAGGGGATGTCGTCCTCAGCAGCTCGGAGGAGGAGGAGGATGCGCTTGTGGGCCTTGCAAGGAGGCGCATCATTGCAAGCATTGGCAGTGACCCACAGCCTGCTGGTGTCTCAGGCTCAGCAGCAGCAGCAGCAGCATCAGCCAGTACCACCACCAGCCGCACCCAAGCCCCCCCCCAACCACCACAGGGAGACAGGCAGCAGCGCTTCCATGCCGTAGGGGGATGTTTCTGTCACCAATCTGGCGCTTTTTCACCATGCCCACTGTGTACAGCAAGTACGCCACTTGCAACCACTGTCAGCGGAAGTTGAGCAGAGGTGCAGACCCCTTAAAGTTCAGCACCAGCTCGCTGATCAACCACCTTGCGGCTAAACATTTCCACCAGCATGAGGAGTTCCAGAGGCTGAAGGCATCTGGTGCTGGCAGTGGCACCACACCCATCACTGCACAGCCTTCAGCAGCAGCAACAGCAGCCACCCGCCCTCCTGCTCCTCCAGCAGCACCAGCAGGAGTGCGGAAACGCACTGCTCCTCCCCCCTCTGCAACTCCTGCCGCCGACACTGAGGCCTGTTCTGGCAGCCAGTCCTCAGTGGCCTCCTCCGCTGTGTCTGGTGATTCCCGTGTCAGCAAAAGGCCACGCCAGAGCCTTTTGAGCGAGTCCTTCCAGGGGGTGGTTAGGGCTCTGCCTCCCAGCAGCCGTCGCGTGCGGCAGCTGAACGGCTTGCTGGCACGGGCCATGTGCTCCCAACTCCTGCCGTACACGCTCGTGCAGGAGGGGAGCGACATGCGGGCGCTGCTTGCTTGTGCAGCCCCAGACTGGCAGCTCCCCAGCAGACACTTTTTCTCCCGCAAGGCCATTCCAGCACTGCACCGCTTTGTGATGGCCAATGTGGAGCGAGGGCTGGAGCACGCGGTTGGTGAAAGGGTCCACGTCACCATGGACTCCTGGAGCAGCCGCTTCGGGGCAGGCCGCTACCTGTCCTTCACTGTCCACTGGGTCAGCTTGGTGGAAGGGGGTGAGGATGGGAGAGCAGCAGCGGGCACAGCAGCAGCAGCAGCAGCAACACAGTGGGTGGTGCCACCCCGCAGGGTCAGGGGAACTGCAGCGGGTTCCTCCGATCCTCTGCCATCCTCCGCCACACCTGGCCAAACCCCCCGCCTCAGCAGCAGCGTGAAGGCCCGCCACTGCCAAGCGCTGCTGCACTTGGTCAGCCTTGGCAAGACCAAGCTGACGGCAGCCCACGTGTTGGCCAAACTCCAGGAGCAGGAGAGGATTTGGCTGACCCCCAGAGGCCTCAGAGTCGGAGAGGTGGTGTCCGACAATGGGGCCAATCTGGTTGCTGCCATAGACAGGGGAAACCTGACCCACATCCCCTGTCTTGCCCACGTGCTGAACCTGGTGGTGCAGAAGTTCCTGCGCACCTACCAGGGGATGGGCGAACTGCTGGAAACGGCAAGGAATGTTGTGCGTCACTTCCGGCGCTCGGCTGCAGCCTGTGCGAGCCTGGAAGACGTGCAAAAGGAGCTGGATCTGCCACGCCATCGGCTGATCATTGACGTTCCGACTCGCTGGAACTCCACCCTGGCGATGTTGGAGCGTCTGGTTGAACAGAGGCACGCTGTCAACCAGTACCTTGCCCTGGCCACTGTTTCCGCAGCTCGGAGAAGGGACAAGACCAGCAACATCCCGTCCATCGTCCCCGATGATGACTGGAGGCACATGCAGCAGGTGTGCTTTGTGCTGGCTCCCTTCCTGCAGGCCACAAACATGGTGAGCAGGGACCATGCTATGGTCTGCGAGTGGGTGCCCCTGGTTTCTCTGCTGAACAGGGCCCTCGATGGTTTGCTGGAACAGGGAGCGGCAGCCTTGGACCAGCAGGAGCGGCAACCAGCTGCGCAGTCCACCTCTGAGGGGGAGGAGGAGGAGGACTTGGTGGAGGTCCCTGACCTGGCTGCTGATGAGGGGGATCAGCACAGCGCAGCTGAGTTGGTGCAGGGGTGGAGAGAGGATGAGGCGGCAGAGGAGGAGGATGAGGACAGCACTGACGTCGATGTGCCAGCAGACGTGGCCCGCCTCTTCCCAATGGCAGCGCACATGCTGGCGTGCCTGCGCAGGGACCCCAGGGTGATCCAGATGAAGCAGAGGGAGGACATCTGGATCAGCATGATGTTGGACCCACGCCTCAAGGGGAAGTTGAGCCAGTTCCTGCCGCCTGCAGGAGGAGACCCAGCGCAACAAATAAGGAGCTTGCAGCAGGCCCTTGTTGAGCGCTTGGAGGAAGCCTTCCCCCAGCCTTCCACCCCCACTGTCCAGCAGCCAGCACAGAGGCAGCAGCAGGTGCCTGCATCCAGCAGCAGCAAGCGCCCCACAGACCTGCTGTCTCTCAGCCACGAGCTCTACAGGACTGTAGAGGCTCCGGCAGCAGTGACTAGAGAGGAGATGCATGCAGCAGCATCCTCCTCCGGTCACAGCCAGCGCCTGACCCGCATGGTGGCTGACTACATGGGGTCGTACAGCGGGCTTGACAGCGATGCCCCTGTTGATCCCATGGAGTATTGGGTCAAGCGCATGGAGATCTGGAGCGAGCTAGCGCAGTACGCCCTGGAAGTGCTGTCCTGCCCCCCTTCCAGCGTGCTGTCCGAGCGCTGCTTCAGTGCAGCTGGTGGCGTGGTCACCGAGAAACGCTCACGTCTGTCTCACAAGTCTGTGGACAGACTGACGTTTCTCAAGATGAACCAGGCGTGGGTGGAAGGCGAGTTCCTGGCCCCTGTTGTCGGCGAGAGGGGGACATGAACTGGCTGCCGGAACCATTGTTAATGTGCCTTACCACCCTTTACCACCTCCTGGCTCCTGCTCACTAAGCCAGCCTGGTTCACTTTGACTATTACGTCGCCTGCAGCCACACATTTTACACCTACAGTGGGCTGCTGTGTACTGCCCTTCTGCTGTCTGTCTGTGTTTCCCACTGCCAGGGTACACAGAATGACCTTCTTCTGCTGCCACTCTGCCACCAGCTATTACGTCAAACAATAGCTATATTGGTTGCAAAACCGAAACCAAACAAACCATTAAAAAAAAAAAAGGTTTAATTTTTCTGAGGTGCCCGGGTTGAAAACTGTGTTGTTCCAGTTGTGTATTGGACACAATGTGGGCTGCACGACCGCTGTCTGGGACCTCCTGTTGTGTTTATTTACGGCCCTGGTATCACCGCTAGGTACCAGGGCTATTATGTCACGCTGCCTACCTGCTGCCACACTCACACTGCTCCTCCATACCTCCTCCTGCTGCTGCTGCTGCTGTCTGTCTGTGTTTCCCACTGCCAGGGTACACAGATGATTTACCTTCTGCTGCCACTCTGCCACCAGCTATTACGTCAAACAATAGCTGCTCGCCTACTCCTCCATTCCTCCTCCTGCTGCTGCTGTCTGTCTGTGTTTCCCACTGCCAGGGTACACAGAATTACCTTCTTCTGCTGCCACTCTGCCACCAGCTATTACGTCCAAAAATAGCTAAATTGGTTGTAAAACCAAAAACCAAAAAACCATTAAAAAAAAAAAAAGGTTTAATTTTTCTGAGGTGCCCGGGTTGAAAACTGTGTTGTCCCAGTTGTGTATTGGACACAATGTGGGCTGCACGACCGCTGTCTGGGACCTCCTGTTGTGTTTATTTACGGCCCTGGTATCACCGCTAGGTACCAGGGCTATTATGTCACGCTGCCTACCTGCTGCCACACTCACACTACTCCTCCATTCCTCCTGCTGCTGCTGTCTGTCTGTGTTTCCCACTGCCAGGGTACACAGAATTACCTTCTGCTGCCACACTGCCACCAGCTATTACGTCAAACAATAGCTGCTCACATAATTACTCTCCTCCATTCCTCCTCCTGCTGCTGCTGCTGTCTGTCTGTGTTTCCCACCGCCAGGGTACACAGATTTACCTTCTGCTGTCACTCTGCCACCAGCTATTACGTCAAAAAATAGCTATATATCTGTGTAATTGGTTGTAAAACCAAAACTACAAAACCATTACAAAAAAAGGTTTAATTTTTCTGAGGTGCCCGGGTTGAAAACTGTGTTGTCCCAGTTGTGTATTGGACACAATGTGGGCTGCACGACCGCTGTCTGGGACCTCCTGTTGTGTTTATTTACAGCCATGGTATCACCGCTAGGTACCAGGGCTATTATGTCACGCTGCCTGCCTCATTGACTGCATGCTGCCACACACTCATCCTCCTCCTCCTGCTGCTAAATTTACCTCCTGCTGTCTGTGTGTTTCCACTGCCAGGGAGCACATACAATGGCGCTTCCAACATGCGTGCGCCACCAGCTATTTGTTGTTACGCTCAAAAATAGCTGCATTTCTTTAAAAAAAAAAAAATGAAAAGAGAAATAAGTGACGAAGAAGACGATATAGAAGAAGATGAAGATGAAGAAGATGAAGAAGAAGAAGAAGAAGATGAAGAAGATGAATAAGAAGAAGAAGAAGAAGATGAAGAAGATGAAGAAGAAGATGAAGAAGATGAAGATGAAGAAGATGAAGAAGAAGATGAAGAAGATGAAGAAGAAGATGAAGAAGAAGAAGAAGAAGAAGAAGAAGAAGAAGATGAAGAAGATGAAGATGAAGAAGATGAAGAAGAAGATGAAGAAGATGAAGATGAAGAAGATGAAGAAGATGAAGAAGAAGATGAAGAAGATGAAGATGAAGAAGATGAAGAAGATGAAGATGAAGAAGATGAAGATGAAGAAGATGAAGAAGAAGAAGAAGAAGATGAAGAAGAAGAAGAAGATATAGAAGAAGAAGAAGAAGATATAGAAGATAAAGAAGAAGAAGAAGAAGAAGTATATACAGTACTGAACAAAATTCTGGACACAACTTCTCTTTTCACCTTTTTTTTTTTTTAAAGGAACATCCCCACATAATCACTTGCTGTTGTCACTTGGAAAAAAATATGTTTCTTGCATCATTAACCCTCAAAACAAGTGTTGGGAAGCTATTTAAGGCCAATTCGAATAGTCAGCTCGAATAATGAGCTTGAATACCGACTCGAATAGTGAGCTCGAAGTCCGAGGTCGAATCGAATAGTAAAATTTATTCGACTCGAATATTCAACTGACCTCGAATAATTTACTATTCGAATTCAACCAAACTCGAATTTTAAAAAGGGGTATTTGAGCACCACTATGTGTGATGGTCTCTGTGCTGAAGCAGCTCCGCTAGTTAGGTCCTGTCTGTGTCTGTGTGTGTGCTGTTGTGCACACAGGCCAGGCCTGTGCTATATTAGCCTTAGCTACAGTATAGGTTAGGGAATAGGATTACTGTGTTCTTGTGTAGTTATTTAGTACTGCAGTTCTAGTTAGTTGTTAGAGTAGTACTGTGTTAGCTTACTACAGATTACTGCAGAGCAGGGACAAGGTCCTTCAGCCCCCAAGGCTGAGACACCAAAGTGCGCCCCTCCATCCCTGCCACCCCAGCCGTCACACACTGATTGCTATTAGACTAAGAGGGCCACAGGGTCCACAACGTCCCCAACACCTTAATATCTAGTTATCTGACGTGCAGTCACTGCCATGTATCCCCTTTTCTTATTTCTTTCTGCTTCATACACAATTAGGAATGAAAGCTGAATGAATTGTGCGCCCGCTCCTACACTGCGCCCTGAGGCTGGAGCCTCTCCAGCCTATGCCTCGGCCCGGCGCTGGATTACTGCAGTGCTGCTGTGCTCAGTGTGACAGATAGACCGTTGGTGTGCACTGTCTTCTACTCTGCTGTCTGTCACTCTGTGCTGATTCATTAAAGCATAAACAAACCGAATGGGAGTACAGGTAATATTTGTTCACAAACTATGTCCCAACAAAGGACCTAACCTATATGTACAAAATAAGTGACGTGAGGAGTCACTGGTCAATCAGCTGGATTGTAGTCTTGTAAACCAGTGATCAACAGGTCTCTAAATAACATATATACAAGTATGGGGAGAGACTTGACACAAGTGTCATAACTGTCAGTCTCACTTTAGTACTGATACACCTATATATGCATGAAAGAAATAAAAATACATTGCTGTGAGGTGCGAGGTCTTTGCTGATCCCCCCCCAGTGCTGGCAATCAGTCAGAGGATACTGGGGTGTAGCTAGTCCCACCACGGCAAAGTACTGTTAAAAGTAATTGCAAAAGCACATGGCAAAATAGGAGTATGGTAACATAACTGTGATGGAGGCTAAGTGTGAGACTGCCATCAATCACAGAGAGACCTGTATGCTCCTACACAGTAGTATTATAGCCATGAAACAAATGCCTTCACAGAAGGTATAGAGCTGGGGTAGAAATGGGTGATATATACAATTTACAGCAGTGGCGTAGCTAAGGAGCTGTGGGCCCTGATGCAAGTTTTACAATGGGGGCCCCCAAGCACTCTATATATAACAATTGATACGGCGCACCAAAACCTGCCAATGGCAACTACAGTGTAAGAGGTGCAAGAAAGGGATGGGAAACAATTTGTTTATGATTACCACTATTTAAAGTATCTATAGAAGTGATTATTATGAGCACAGGACCAATAGAGAGCTAATACTGTAGTTGAGGGAGGGCCCTTCGGGGCCCCTCTGGCCCAAGGGCCCCGGTGCGGTCGCAACCTCTGCAACCCCTATTGCTACGCCCCTGATTTACAGTGCTGGTGTCATTCAACTAGGACTAGTTTCACTCTATAAAACAAGAGCTTCGTCAGGAAATAGAACACACAGTGTACAAATCATAAAAAGTATCCCCCCACCACAAGAAGTCCCACAGCAATATAGCCCAAGACAGAGCTGGAGCGCCTGCTGCTCTTTGCTCTTATATACAAGCACTAATGGCTGTATCAGCCTTAGTGTTGGGCGAACAGTGTTCGCCACTGTTCGGGTTCTGCAGAACATCACCCTGTTCGGGTGATGTTCGAGTTCGGCCGAACACCTGACGGTGCTCGGCCAAACCGTTCGGCCACATGGCCGAACTAAGAGCGCATGGCCGAACGTTCCCCGAACGTTCGGCTAGCGCTGTGATTGGCCGAACGGGTCACGTGGTTTGGGCCCGAACGCGCTCTGATTGGCCGAACGGTCACGTGGTTCGGGTAAATAAATACCCGAACCACGTCATATCTCCGCCATTTGTCTGTGGGTTTAGCTTTGGGTAGGCAGGCAGGGTAGTTCGCTCTCCAGCCACGCTAGCCAGGGTCCCCCCCAGTCATTGTGTGTCGCTGCTGGGAACAGTAGTACACCGCTCACTCAGCCACACTATATATAGCATTGTTTACTGCCACTGTGTACCTCGCTCAGCCACGCTATATATATAGCATTGTGTTTTCTGACACTCTGTGTACACGGCTTAGCCTGACTAATATAGCATTGTGTGTACTGCCACTGTGCACCTCGCTCAGCCATGCTATATATAGCATTGTGTGTACTGCCACTGTGCACCTCGCTCAGCCACGCTATATATAGCATTGTGTGTACTGCCACTGTGCACCTCGCTCAGCCACGCTATATATATAGCATTGTGTTTTATGACACTCTGTGTACACGGCTTAGCCTGACTAATATAGCATTGTGTGTACTGCCACTGTGCACCTCGCTCAGCCACGCTATATATAGCATTGTGTGTACTGCCACTGTGCACCTCGCTCAGCCACGCTATATATAGCATTGTGTGTACTGCCACTGTGCACCTCGCTCAGCCACGCTATATATAGCATTGTGTGTACTGCCACTGTGCACCTCGCTCAGCCACGCTATATATATAGCATTGTGTTTTCTGACACTCTGTGTACACGGCTTAGCCTGACTAATATAGCATTGTGTGTACTGCCACTGTGCACCTCGCTCAGCCACGCTATATATAGCATTGTGTGTACTGCCACTGTGCACCTCGCTCAGCCACGCTATATATAGCATTGTGTGTACTGCCACTGTGCACCTCGCTCAGCCACGCTATATATAGCATTGTGTGTACTGCCACTGTGCACCTCGCTCAGCCACGCTATATATATAGCATTGTGTTTTCTGACACTCTGTGTACACGGCTTAGCCTGACTAATATAGCATTGTGTGTACTGCCACTGTGCACCTCGCTCAGCCACGCTATATATAGCATTGTGTGTACTGCCACTGTGCACCTCGCTTAGCCACGCTGTATATAGCATTGTGTGTACTGCCACTGTGCACCTCGCTCAGCCACGCTATATATAGCATTGTGTTTTCTGACACTCTGTGTACACGGCTTAGCCTGACTAATATAGCATTGTGTGTACTGCCACTGTGCACCTCGCTCAGCCACGCTATATATAGCATTGTGTTTACTGCCACTCTGTGTACACCGCTCAGCCAGACTATATACCGTTGTTTACTGACACTCTGTGTACACCGCTCAGCCAGACTATATACCATTGTTTACTGACACTCTGTGTACACGGCTCAGCCTGACTATAAAGCATTGTGTGTACTGCCACTGTGCACCTCGCTCAGCCACGCTATATATAGCATTGTGTTTTCTGACACTCTGTGTACACGGCTTAGCCTGACTATATAGCATTGTGTGTACTGCCACTGTGCACCTCGCTCAGCCACGCTATATATAGCATTGTGTTTACTGCCACTCTGTGTACACCGCTCAGCCAGACTATATACCGTTGTTTACTGACACTCTGTGTACACCGCTCAGCCAGACTATATACCATTGTTTACTGACACTCTGTGTACACGGCTCAGCCTGACTATAAAGCATTGTGTGTACTGCCACTGTGCACCTCGCTCAGCCACGCTATATATAGCATTGTGTTTTCTGACACTCTGTGTACACGGCTTAGCCTGACTATATAGCATTGTGTGTACTGCCACTGTGCACCTCGCTCAGCCACGCTATATATAGCATTGTGCTTTCTGACACTCTGTGTACACGGCTTAGCCTGACTAATATAGCATTGTGTGTACTGCCACTGTGCACCTCGCTCAGCCACGCTATATATAGCATTGTGTTTTCTGACACTCTGTGTACACGGCTTAGCCAGACTATATAGCATTGTGTGTACTGCCACTCTATGTACACCGCTCAGCCAGACTATATAGCATTGTGTTTACTTCCACTCTGTGTCTGCTGGGCCTGGGAACAGTAGTACACCGCTCACCCGCCACTGTATAGCATTGTGCTCTGTGTCGCTGCTGGGAATAGTGGTACTGTATAGCATTTCTGTACTGCCACTGTACTGCTGCCAGTCAGCGTGTACTGTAAGGATAAGTGAAATGAGGAAGAAATCCGGTGAAAGAGGAAGGGGCAAGGGAAGAGGTGTTTCCCCTGACGGTTCACGTACAGGCCACAGGGGAGCACCCAAGAAAACCCACTCAATACCGCCCATGTTGTCCAGGACAACAACCCTCACAAATCCAAAAGAACAGGACCAGATAATTACTTGGATGACCTCTCAAGCGTCCAGCAGTGGGTTAAGCAGCACCAGCACATCACGCACGAGGTCCGAGTCCTCAGCCAGTTACAAGGAGCCAGTGGGCACAAAGCTGACACAACCGGCAGCGACACCACGCACACAACTGCCAGATAACCAGTCCTATGAATTACCTCAGGACACAATGGGGTATTCGCAGGAGCTATTCCCAGCCCAACAAACTTCCACCTATGAAAGGTCAATGGAGGAACAGCCAGAAATGTTGTGCCCGGATTCACAACCATTAACTGTGGGAAATGCACCGCGCACTGAAATACAAGGCGAGTCCGAGGAGGACTCGGAAACCCAAATCC
This sequence comes from Hyperolius riggenbachi, assembly GCF_040937935.1. Classification (NCBI taxonomy): domain Eukaryota; kingdom Metazoa; phylum Chordata; class Amphibia; order Anura; family Hyperoliidae; genus Hyperolius; species Hyperolius riggenbachi. The sequence goes on from NC_090648.1 coordinate 19,617,523, forward strand.
CAGAGCAAGTTGGGCAGGAGGGGTTGCAATTGCAGGAGGTCGGCCGACAAGATCTGGAAGACGACGTTGGAGTGAGCTGCGCAGAGGTTGTTCTGGGGAGCTCTACTCCACGGCGGCGGCCCCCCACAATGACATATGACGAGTTTGAGGAGATGGAAGAGGAGGGTATGGACAATGTGGACAGAGACCCAGATTTTATTTGTGAACGAGAACATCGCCGTCGTAGCAGCAGCACAGATGAGTCTGTTGAAGAACCCACTGCTGCACGAGTTCGCCTTGTGCCACAAGGTAGGCGGCGCGCAATTTCAGGCACCACAAGCGTGGAAGTTAGAGTGAGAGGCAAAAGAGGAGGAAACAGAAATCGCCAGCAAGGAGGCAGGTGCTCCAAAGTCTGGGCTTTCTTTGAAGACTGCACTGAGGATGTTACCATGGCGATTTGCAAGGTGTGCAAGAATCGCCTGAGCAGGGGGAAAAGTATTAACAACCTCTCCACCACCAGCATGAGCCGCCACATGCTATCCAAACATCCCACTCTGTGGGCAAACGCGGCAGGACAGGGTACCAGCAACACTGCCTCCCTTGGGTTCACCAGACTCACCACCAGACCCGCCTCAGCAGCAGCAGTAGCCCAGCCATTGCGTGGTTCACAACATTCACAAACATCAGACGACGCTGACACTGTCACTTTCCGGAGTAGTGCTCTTGAGGTCTCCCAGTGTTCATCAAACACAACAACCAACAGCCCTTCCGTGTGCAGCGCTACGGTTCAGTTGTCTGTGTCGGAGATGTTTGAGCGCAAGAGGAAATTGCCAGCAAATGACCCCCGGGCCGTGGCAGTAACAGCCAGCATAGCCAAGCTTCTGGCCTGCGAAATGCTGCCATATCGAGTGGTGGAGACAAACAGCTTCAAGGGCATGATGTCAGTGGCCATCCCACGTTACGTGGTTCCCAGCCGCTACCACTTTGCGCGCTCTGCAGTGCCTGAGTTGCATGAGCACGTGGTCAGCAAAATAACCCGAAGCTTGAAGAATGCCGTTGCCTGCAAGGTTCACCTCACCACTGACACCTGGACGAGTGCGTTCGGCCAGGGTCGATACATCTCCCTTACCGCGCACTGGGTGAACCTTGTGGAGCCTGGCAGCGATTCCTCACCTGCTACGGCGCGGGTGTTGCCCACGCCGCAAACAGCTGCACCGCCGTCCCTCCCACTGGATAACAACAGCAGCACCTACCTCTCTGACTCCTTCTCCTCCAACGCATCTCAAAGCTGTACCTCATCCGGAAACGCTAACCCAGCAGCAGTAGGATCGTGGAAGCAGTGCAGCACAGCTGTTGGCATGCGTCAGCAAGCGTTGCTGAAGCTGATCTGCCTTGGGGATAAGCAGCACACAGGGGAGGAAATTTGGAGGGGAATAAAGGAACAGACGGATTTGTGGCTGGCACCGCTGGACCTGAAACCGGGCATGGTTGTGTGTGATAATGGGAGTAATCTCATTCGCGCTTTAAGGTTGGCTAAGCTGACACACATCCCTTGCCTGGCGCACGTGATGAACCTAGTAGTTCAGCGGTTCCTGAGGACATACCCAGGCGTGGCCGATCTTCTGTTGAAGGTGCGTCGAGTGGCCAAACATTGTAGAAATTCCAGTACTGCTTCGGGGGCACTCGCCAAGATGCAGGAGCGCTTCAATCCCCCCCACCATCGCTTGCTGTGTGATGTCCCTACGCGCTGGAATTCTACGCTGCACATGCTAGCCCGCTTTTGCGAGCAGAAGAGTGCAGTGGTCCAGTACATGACGGCGCAGTACCGAGGCGCATCCGGCCAGCTGCCAAGCTTCTGTGGATCCGATTGGGCCAACATGTTGGACCTCTGCCAAGTCCTCCAAAATTTTGAGCAATCCACGTTGCTTGTGAGCAGTGACAACTCTTCAGTCAGCATTACCATACCACTGCTGTGTTTACTGAAGAGGTCGATGTTAAAAATCAAGGAAACAGCTGTCATGATGCAACTGGGGGAATCTGAAGGAGAAAACGATCAGCGTGATGGTACCAACATCAGGCCATCCGCCTCAGGGAACGCTGGCCCCAGCAGCTATGACGAAGAAGAGGAGGAGGAACAGCTGGAGTTGGAGCAGGAATTTCATGCCACCACTGACGAGGGCCAGAGCGGTGCACGTTGGACTTCCACAATTCAACGTGAATGGTCAGCAGAAGCAGACCAGGAGGAAGGTGACGACTATGATGCATCACAACAACTATCACAACGCTCACAAGAGGATGATGAGGATTCTGGTAGGACTCTGGCACACATGGCTCAATTCATGCTAGACTGCATTGAACGTGACCCACGCATTGTGCGCATTCTGGACAACACCAATTACTGGGTTTATACCCTTCTGGATCCACGGTACAAACACAATGTTCCAAAACTGCTTGAAGAAAGAGTCAGACAGGTCAAAATGGAAGAATACCAGCAGGCCCTTGTGGAGACTTTAGAGAGGAGATTGACATCCTCCCCCTCCTCTAGCCAGTTGTACGCAGACAGACTGACTTCCGCAAACCCAGGACGACCAGGAGGGCACAACGCAAGCCGCAGCTAGTACCCAAAAGGGAACGGTATCGGCAGTGTCCTTGGAGTGGGAAAATTTTCTGACACCCATGCAGCAGCAGCCCACTGAACAGCAAGCGTGCAGATCCACCTCCAACACCGATCGCCTGGAGAAGATGGTCAAGGACTACATGTCAGATGACGTAGCTGTGTCGAACAATCCATCTGCACCCTTCAACTATTGGGTATCGAAGCTAGACACCTGGAACGAACTGGCAATGTACGCAATAGAGGTGCTGGCTTGCCCGGCAGCCAGCGTTATGTCGGAACGCTGTTCAGTGCTGCCGGAGGCATCGTCACAGATCGGCGTATCCGCCTCTCTACAGAAAATGCAGACCGTCTGACTCAAATTAAAATGAATCAATCCTGGATTGGAAATGACTACGCAACACTCCAGGACCCCAACCAAGTAACATGACCAATGAACATCTGGGATGGTGTAGCGTTTCCGGTCCCTGTTTATTGAACCTCTCATCTGTATTACATTTATGACTGCATGGCGGCAAAAAGCATTGCTGCTATATCCGCACGCTTTTTGTCCTCATGCAAGGCCTGGGTTGTTGTGTCTCAAAAACCGTGGCCTTCTCCTCCTGCGCCTGCTCCTGTTCCATCACGTCTGCTGCTGCTGGGTTAGCGTTGCCGCGTGGTCCCTGTTTATTGAACCACTTATCTCTATTACATTTATGACTGCATGGCGGTACAAAGCATGCTATCCGCACGCTTCTTGCCCTCATGCAAGGCCTGGGTTGTTGTGTCTCACAAAGCGTGGCCTTCTCCTCCTGCGCCTCCTCCTGTTCCATCACGTCTGCTGCTGCTGGGTTAGCGTTGCCGCGTGGTCCCTGTTTATTGAACCACTTATCTTTATTACATTTATGACTGCATGGCGGTACAAAGCATGCTATCCGCACGCTTCTTGCCCTCATGCAAGGCCTGGGTTGTTGTGTCTCACAAAGCGTGGCCTTCTCCTCCTGCGCCTCCTCCTGTTCCATCACGTCTGCTGCTGCTGGGTTAGCGTTGCCGCGTGGTCCCTGTTTATTGAACCACTTATCTTTATTACATTTATGACTGCATGGCGGTACAAAGCATGCTATCCGCACGCTTCTTGCCCTCATGCAAGGCCTGGGTTGTTGTGTCTCACAAAGCGTGGCCTTCTCCTCCTGCGCCTCCTCCTGTTCCATCACGTCTGCTGCTGCTGGGTTAGCGTTGCCGCGTGGTCCCTGTTTATTGAACCACTTATCTTTATTACATTTATGACTGCATGGCGGTACAAAGCATGCTATCCGCACGCTTCTTGCCCTCATGCAAGGCCTGGGTTGTTGTGTCTCACAAAGCGTGGCCTTCTCCTCCTGCGCCTCCTCCTGTTCCATCACGTCTGCTGCTGCTGGGTTAGCGTTGCCGCGTGGTCCCTGTTTATTGAACCACTTATCTTTATTACATTTATGACTGCATGGCGGTAAAAAGCATGCTATCCGCATGCTTTTTGTCCTCATGCAAGGCCTGGGTTGTTGTGTCTCACAAAGCGTGGCCTTCTCCTCCTGCGCCTCCTCCTGTTCCATCACGTGTGCTGCTGCTGCTGCTGCTGGGTTAGCGTTGCCGGTCCTTGTTTATGGAACCTCTTATCTTTATTACATTTATGACTGCATGGCGGTACAAAGCATGCTATCCGCACGCTTCTTGCCCTCATGCAAGGCCGGGGTTGTTGTGTCTCACAAAGCATGGCCTTCTCCTCCTGCGCCTCCTCCTGTTCCATCACGTCTGCTGCTGCTGGGTTAGCGTTGCCGCGTGGTCCCTGTTTATTGAACCACTTATCTTTATTACATTTATGACTGCATGGCGGTACAAAGCATGCTATCCGCACGCTTCTTGCCCTCATGCAAGGCCTGGGTTGTTGTGTCTCACAAAGCGTGGCCTTCTCCTCCTGCGCCTCCTCCTGTTCCATCACGTCTGCTGCTGCTGGGTTAGCGTTGCCGCGTGGTCCCTGTTTATTGAACCACTTATCTTTATTACATTTATGACTGCATGGCGGTAAAAAGCATGCTATCCGCACGCTTTTTGTCCTCATGCAAGGCCTGGGTTGTTGTGTCTCACAAAGCGTGGCCTTCTCCTCCTGCGCCTCCTCCTGTTCCATCACGTGTGCTGCTGCTGCTGCTGCTGCTGCTGCTGCTGGGTCAGCGTTGCCGGTCCTTGTTTATGGAACCTCTTATCTTTATTACATTTATGACTGCATGGCGGTACAAAGCATGCTATCCGCACGCTTCTTGCCCTCATGCAAGGCCGGGGTTGTTGTGTCTCACAAAGCGTGGCCTTCTCCTCCTGCGCCTCCTCCTGTTCCATCACGTGTGCTGCTGCTGGGTTAGCGTTACCGGTCCCTTTTCCTGGAACCTCTTATATGTATTACATTTATGACTGCATGCCGACAAAAAACATGTTACCTGTGCAAAGAAAACAGACATTTCCCGCATTTAAAAGACAGTTTTCCCTTTGAAACTTTAAAATCGATTTTCTCAAAAACTATAAGCTCTTTTTGCTAATTTTTTTTTCCTCTTGTACCCACTCCCAAGGTGCACATACCCTGTAAATTTGGGGTATGTAGCATGTAAGGAGGCTTTACAAACCACAAAAGTTCGGGTCCCCATTGACTTCCATTATGTTCGGAGTTCGGGTCGAACACCCGAACATCGCGGCCATGTTCGGCCTGTTCGGCCCGAACCCGAACATCTAGATGTTCGCCCAACACTAATCAGCCTCACCTGTGTGTGCATCCACCCACATCAAGTTCTGTCTCATCCATGTTTCAGGCAGAAGAAACCATCCCCAGGTTTAACCCTCTAAACATCAGGGCCAGGTAAACAGCATGGAGTTATACAGCCTCCTCTCCATGCTGCAGCTGTATCATAGTGGAGGAAGTGATGTCAGCAGGGGGAGTCCCGCCTAGTGTTTCACTGATTGGTTTGCAGGGACTGAGTGCTGATATAGCAACGCTCCAAACACTCACAGCCCTGTGTAATGTGAAGAGGGCGGGATAGAGTACTGGCTGGATAGAGTACTGGTCAAGAGCTCTGCCTTTGACACGGGAGACCAGGGTTCAAACCACGGCTAGGTCAAGTACCTATTCAGTAAGGAGTTCATAGCAAGACCCCCAACACTGCAGGGTGGCCTCCTGAGTGCCTTGAGTCCAACAGGAGAAAAGGGCCACACAAATGTTCTGACTATTATTATTATCATAACAGCCTGTCCAAGCCTCCTGATTGATCACACCCGCGCTCTGCCATTTGTTTGTAAACAGAGTACAAACTGCAGCCCTATGTATACATTGCCCGCATAGCAGTGCCTCAGTAAAGCTACACAAATGAGCAGGGAAAGCAGCAGCTCCCATATAGCACAAGTTATGCAGTGTAACACATCTTTGTGCAGATGGTGAAGCTGATGCATAAGCCCAGCCTGCATAATAGAGTATATCTCTCAAGAGGGCAAGGGAAGCTACAGTTCCAATTATGCACAGAATATGTGCATCCCAAAAGTGTATTGGGGACCAATAAAACATATTTGTGTGGACAGATAGAGTCACTGCGAAGAAACCCCCCGCCTGTATGCCATTGTATAAATACACCTCCCAAAGAGGTGGGGAAACAGCAGCTCTAGTGATACATGTAGCAGGGCATCTGGGAATGGGCTCCTTAAGGTATCTGGCAGGGCAAAGAAAGGTGGAAAATTGAGACATGGAAACTTGGGTGGGACATGTATGGACATGGTGGTGCGTGCACAGATGATCATTGTCGTATGACGAAAACAGAAAAGAACACACATAGATCACAGGCATGTAAATAAGAAATGCTTAATAGTTAAAAGTAATTAACAGGATGTGTCAGGGCCTATCTCCACTACCCCGCGATTTGCGACTTGATTATGACCGCAAATCGCAAGGGACATAAACCGATGGGAACCGCGGCAGCACTCACCATTAGTGCGATCCGATTGCGATGCGATTTTAGTCAAAACGCGATCGCCATCCTGCCACGTTTTGGATGCGACAGCTAGTGTTGGGCGAACACCTAGATGTTCGGGTTCGCGAACGTTCGCCGAACATCGCCGCGATGTTCGGGTGTTCGACCCGAACTCCGAACATAATGGAAGTCAATGGGGACCTGAACTTTCGTGCTTTGTAAAGCTTCCTTACATGCTACATACCCCAAATTTACAGGGTATGTGCACCTTGGGAGTGGGTACAAGAGGAAAAAAAATTTAGCAAAAAGAGCTTATAGTTTTTGAGAAAATCGATTTTAAAGTTTCTAAGGGAAAACTGTCTTTTAAAAGCGGGAAATGTCTGTTTTCTTTGCACAGGTAACATGCTTTTTGTCATTTTGCATGCAAGCGGGAAGAGGATGGGGGGGGGGCCCAAAAATCAGGTTTCGCTCAGGGCACTGTGAAACCTAAGGCCGGCCCTGTGGAACAGGAGGAGGGTGGCGCAGGAGGAGAAGGCCACGCTTTGAGACACAACAACCCAGGCCTTGCATGAGGACAAGAAGCGTGCGGATAGCAATTTGCATTTTGTCGCCATGCAGTCATAAATGTAATACAGATGAGAGGTTCAATAAACAGGGACCGGAAATGCTAACCCATCACAGATGTTCATTGTTCATGTTACTTGGTTGGGGTCCGGGAGTGTTGCGTAGTCGTTTCCAATCCAGGATTGATTCATTTTAATTTGAGTCAGACGGTCTGCATTTTCTGTGGAGAGGCGGATACGCCGATCTGTGACGATGCCTCCGGCAGCACTGAAACAGCGTTCCGACATAACGCTGGCTGCCGGGCAAGCCAGCACCTCTATTGCGTACATTGCCAGTTCGTGCCAGGTGTCTAGCTTCGATACCCAATAGTTGAAGGGTGCAGATGGATTGTTCAACACAGCTATGCCATCTGACATGTAGTCCTTGACCATCTTCTCCAGGCGATCGGTGTTGGACCCCTGTAACTCTGGTTTGCAGAGATGTAGGGACCCCATCTTTGGAATCCAAGTCTAACAATATGTCTTCTACCTGCATGAGACATTTCGTGAAATTCAGACGTTGCTAACGGCCATGGCTGAGATTTATGTACGTCACCATCACTACCATTGAAATAGCCCAAATAAACAGGTTTTTGTGACCCTAGGCTATGACCTCTTCGGCCTAGGGGCCCGAAACTCACCAGTCATGTTCCCCCTAAGGGCCCCTACAATGCTAGAAAATTTGCCACTGCTGAGCAATTGCCCTTTGAAAAGATGTGAGATTTTGGAACTGTAAATAGGAGGACCAATGAAAGCCTATGGGGGATTTTACCAAATTTGGAGCCCTGTAACTCTGGTTTGCAGAGATGTAGGGAACCCATCTTTGGAGCCCAAGTCTAACAATATGTCTTCTACCTGCATGAGACATTTCGTGAGATTCAGACGTTGCTAACGGCCATTGCTGCGATTTATGTACGTCAGACTCGCCACCATTGAAATTGCCCAAATAAACAGGTTTTGTGACCCTAGGCTATGACCTCTTCGGCCTAGGACTGCATTGAACGCGACCCACGCATTGTGCGCATTCTGGACAACACCAATTACTGGGTTTATACCCTTCTGGATCCACAGTAAAAACACAATGTTCCAAAACTGCTTGAAGAAAGAGCCAGACAGGTCAAAATGGAAGAATACCAGCAGGCCCTTGTGGAGACTTTAGAGAGGAGATTGACATCCTCCCCCTCCTCTAGCCAGTTGTACACCGACAGACTGACTTCCGCAAACCCAGGACGACCAGGAGGGCAGCAAACAACACAAGCCGCAGCTAGTGCCCAAAAGGGAATGGTATCGGCAGTGTCCTTGGAGTGGGAAAATTTTCTGACACCCATGCAGCAGCACACAGAACAGCAAGCGTGCAGATCCACTTCCAACACCGATCGCCTGGAGAAGATGGTCAAGGACTACATGTCAGATGGCATAGCTGTGTTGAACAATCCATCTGCACCCTTCAACTATTGGGTATCGAAGCTAGACACCTGGCACAAACTGGCAATGTACGCAATAGAGGTGCTGGCTTGCCCGGCAGCCAGCGTTATGTTGGAACGCTGTTTCAGTGCTTCCGGAGGCATTGTCACAGATCGGCGTATCCGCCTCTCCACAGAAAATGCAGACCGTCTGACTCAAATTAAAATGAATCAATCCTGGATTGGAAACGACTACGCAACACTCCCGGACCCCAACCAAGTAACATGAACAATGAACATCTGTGATGGGTTAGCGTTTCCGGTCCCTGTTTATTGAACCTCTCATCTGTATTACATTTATGACTGCATGGCGACAAAATGCAAATTGCTATCTGCACGCTTCTTGTCCTCATGCAAGGCCTGGGTTGTTGTGTCTCAAAGCGTGGCCTTCTCCTCCTGCGCCACCCTCCTCCTGTTCCATCACGTGTGCTGCTGCTGGGTTAGCGTTACCGGTCCCTTTTCCTGGAACCTCTTATATGTATTACATTTATGACTGCATGCCGACAAAATGCATGTTACCTGTGCAAAGAAAACAGACATTTCCCGCATTTAAAAGACAGTTTTCCCTTTGAAACTTTAAAATCGATTTTCTCAAAAACTATAAGCTCTTTTTGCTAAAAAAATTTTCCTCTTGTACCCACTCCCAAGGTGCACATACCCTGTAAATTTGGGGTATGTAGCATATAAGGAGGCTTTACAAAGCACGAAAGTTCAGGTCCCCATTGACTTCCATTATGTTCGGAGTTCGGCTCGAACACCCGAACATCGCGGCCATGTTCGGCCCGAACCCGAACATCTAGATGTTCGCCCAACACTACACGTGACCCGTTCGGCCAATCACAGCGCTAGCCGAACGTTCGGGTAACGTTCGGCCATGCGCTCTTAGTTCGGCCATATGGCCGAACAGTTTGGCCGAACACCATTAGGTGTTCGGCCGAACTCGAACATCACCCGAACAGGGTGATGTTCTGCAGAACCCGAACAGTGGCGAACACTGTTCGCCCAACACTAGCGACAGCTATACTAAACTGAGTACAGCAGTTCAATCGCATGGTGGAAATGCGATCGCAATCGCGATCGCACCTCATAGTGGAAAAGAGCCCCCACACAGGAGGTACGTATGTGGGTACAAATGCATGTGTGGTTACTTTTAACTATTAAGCATTTCTTATTTACATGCCTGTGATCTATGTGTGTTCTTTACTGTTTTCGTTATACGACAATGATCATCTGTGCACGCACCACCATGTCCATACATGTCCAACCCAAGTTTCCATGTCTCAATTTTCCACCTTTCTTTGCCCTGCCAGATACCTTAAGGAGCCCATTCCCAGATGCCCTGCTACATGTATCACTAGAGCTGCTGTTTCCCCACCTCTTTGACAGGTGTATTTATACAATGGCATACAGGCGGGGGGTTTCTTCGCAGTGACTCTATCTGTCCACACAAATATGTTTTATTGGTCCCCAATACACTTTTGGGATGCACATATTCTGTGCATAATTGGAACTGTAGCTTCCCTTGCCCTCTTGAGAGATATACTCTATTATGCAGGCTGGGCTTATGCATCAGCTTCACCATCTGCACAAAGATGTGTTACACTGCATAACTTGTGCTATATGGGAGCTGCTGCTTTCCCTGCTCATTTGTGTAGCTTTACTGAGGCACTGCTATGCGGGCAATGTATACATAGGGCTGCAGTTTGTACTCTGTTTACAAACAAATGGCAGAGCGCGGGTGTGATCAATCAGGAGGCTTGGACAGGCTGTTATGATAATAATAATAATAGTCAGAACATTTGTGTGGCCCTTTTCTCCTGTTGGACTAAAGGCGCTCAGGAGGCCACCCTGCAGTGTTGGGGGTCTTGCTTTGAACTCCTTACTGAATAGGTACTTGACCTAGCTGTGGTTTGAACCCTGGTCTCCCATGTCAAAGGAAGAGCTCTTGACCAGTACTCTATCCAGCCAGTACTCTATCCCGCCCTCTTCACATTACACAGGGCTGTGAGTGTTTGGAGCGTTGCTATATCAGCACTCAGTCCCTGCAAACCAATCAGTGAAACACTAGGCGGGACTCCCCCTGCTGACATCACTTCCTCCACTATGATACAGCTGCAGCATGGAGAGGAGGCTGTATAACTCCATGCTGTTTACCTGGCCCTGATGTTTAGAGGGTTAAACCTGGGGATGGTTTCTTCTGCCTGAAACATGGATGAGACAGAACTTGATGTGGGTGGATGCACACACAGGTGAGGCTGATACAGCCATTAGTGCTTGTATATAAGAGCAAAGAGCAGCAGGCGCTCCAGCTCTGTCTTGGGCTATATTGCTTTGGCACTTCTTGTGGTGGGGGGATACTTTTTATGATTTGTACACTGTGTGTTCTATTTCCTGACGAAGCTCTTGTTTTATAGAGTGAAACTAGTCCTAGTCGAATGACACTAGCACTGTAAATTGTATATATCACCCATTTCTACCCCAGCTCTATACCTTCTGTGAAGGCATTTGTTTCATGGCTATAATACTACTGTGTAGGAGCATACAGGTCTCTCTGTGATTGATGGCAGTCTCGCACTTAGCCTCCATCACAGTTATGTTACCATACTCCTATTTTGCCATGTGCTTTTGCAATTACTTTTAACAGTACTTTGCCGTGGTGGGACTAGCTACACCCCAGTATCCTCTGACTGATTGCCAGCACTGGGGGAGATCAGCAAAGACCTCGCACCTCACAGCAACATATTTTTATTTATTTCGTGCATATATATGTGTATCAGCACTTAAGTGAGACTGACAGTTATGACACTTGTGTCAAGTCTCTCCCCATACTTGTATATATGTTATTTAGAGACCTGTTGATCACTGGTTTACAAGACTACAATCCAGCTGATTGACCAGTGACTCCTCACGTCACTTATTTTGTACATATAGGTTAGGTTCTTTGTTGATTCATTAAAGTCCAACACCCATCTTAATAAAGTACAAGTACCCCACATCCATCTGGTGACATCATCATCATCACACTAACTTGTATTATGTTTGCTGGCACTGGCAGCCAGGGGACGGGCAGCAAGGCCAAGAAGAGAGGGAACATTGATGGCACTGTCAGCAGTTCTGCCGCGTCTGTGTCCATTCCGCCGCTAGCCACTGGCCATGGACGCACTGGATGCCCAGCTCTTAGGGGGGAGTCATACTGAAGAGGTGCAGCAGCGTGTAGCGGCCATTTTCCAGCAGGGTCGGCAGCGCAAATTGGAGGAGAAAGACACCGAGCCTGTGATGCAGCTGATGGTGGATGAGCAGGCCATCACCAGCTCTACAACAGAGACTTCCTCCCCCACCACCACTCCTGTTCGCAGGAGCAGCAGCAGCCACCCAGAAGTGCATGGGGACTCATCGGTCATCATGTCGACCCCAGCGGGCAGCTTTCCCTCAGTCAGCGCACTCTTTACTCCAGGCACCGCGAGCACAATCAGGGCTGTTATCACTGACTTTGAGGAGGATATTCTGGGTGCAATGGGGTATTTAGAGGAGTCACAGTTGGTGACGGTGATTGTTGGGGGGGGGGTCCTTGCCTGATGTGTCAGCAGAAGAGGAGTTTGGGGGGTCATCAAATTCCCAGCAGTTGTTTGAGGAGGGGGAGTATGATGCTGATAACGATGACAAGACTAAGGACCATGGCTACCATCCACAGGAGGGGGATGTTAGCTCTGAGTCTAGGGAGGAGGATGCGTCGGTGGGTTTGGCATGGAGCAGCAGTGGGCATGGAATGCAGGACCCACAGCCTGCTGCTTCATCTTCTGCTGCTACCACCAGCCGCACCACTCAACCCCAGGCCCCAACCACTGCCGGGAGAAAAACATCAGCAGCAGCCCATTCAGGACGTAATTCCAATCCCCAATCTGGCAGTTTTTTTGATCTGCCCTCAGTGGACAGCCAGTTTGTGACTTGTAACGTGTGCCAGGTGAAGCTGAGCAGAGGTTGTAACTCCTCCAACTACGGCACCTCCAGCTTCATCAACCATCTGGCCAAAAAACATTACCACGAGCATGAGGAGTTCAAGAGGCTGAAGAAAGCTGGTGCTGGCAGTGGTCAGACAAAAATCACCACCAGAACCCCCTTCGCCTCTCCTGCTGACACTGAGGCCTGTTCAGGCAGCCAGTCCTCAGTGGTCTCATCTGCTCCCTCCACCTCTTCCCGTGGAAGCCAAAAGTGACACCAGACCCTGCTGAGCGAGTCCTTTGTGGTCAGGGCTCAGCCTCCCGGCAGCCGTCGCATCCACCAGCTGAACGGCCTGCTTGCACGAGCCATGTCCTCCCAGCTCCTCCCGTACCCATTTGTGCAGGAGGGGAGCGACATGCATGTGCCCCTGCAGTGAGCAGTGCAGGAATGGCCAGTTCCCAGCTGGCACTATTTTGCATGCACGGCCATCCCAGCACTGCACCGCTTCACGATGGCCAATGTGCAACGTGGCCTAGAACATGCAGTGGGTGAGCGGGTCCATGTGACCATGGACTCATGGTCAAGCCGGTTCGGGACAGGCCAGTACCTCTCTTTCCCCGCGCACTGGTGGAAAGGGGTGAGGAGGGGACAGTAGCATTAAGCACAGCAGCAATACAGTGGGTGGTGCCACCCTGCAGCAGGGTCAGGGGAAGTGCAGCAGGCTCCTCTGATCCGGTTCCACCCTCTGACAAACCCGCCACCACCAAACACCCCCGCCTCAGCAGCAGTGTGAAGGCCCGCCACTGCCAAGCGCTGCTGGAGATGGTCAGCCTGGGGAAGCACAAACTGATGGCAAACCACGTCTTGGCCAAACTCCGAGAGCAGGAGAGTAGTTGGCTGACCCCCAGAGGCCTGAAAGTCGGAGAGGTGGTGTCCAACAATGGGGCCAACCTGGTTGCCGCCATCCACCGGGGAAACCTTACCCACATCCCCTGTCTGGACCACGTCCTGACCTGGTGGCTCAGAAATTCTTGCACACCTACCAGGGGATGGACACTCTTTTGGGAGCGGCAAGGTGAACCGTGGGTCATTTTTGCCGCTCGGGTGGTGCCACAGCGTCCCACGGTACCATCTCATCATAGACGTTCCAACACGCTGGTATTCCACCGTGGCCATGTTGGAACGTTTGGTTGAACAGAGGCAGGCTGTCAACCAGTACCTGGCCAAAGCCACCGCGGATGCCACCTTGTCCGGGACTGGCACCACCCACCGCCCGGACATCATCCTCAGTGCTGAGTGGGGAAAAATTCAGCTTGTGTGCTTGGTGCTTGCAACCTTCCTGGAGGCCCCCAGCATGGTCAGCCAGGACCGTGCATTGCTGTGTGAGTGGGTGACCATGGTGTGCATGCTGGACAAGGCCCTCTATGCTCCTGCTGGAAGTGGGAGAGACAGCCTTGATCCGGCAGGAGCAGCAGCCACCTGCACAGTCCACCTCTGTGCGGAAGGAGGAGGAGGTTGAGGACTTGGAGTTGGAGGTCCCTGAACTTGAAGATGAGGGGGCACAGCTGAGTGCAGCTGCAGTAGTGCGGGGGTGGAGAGAGCAGGAGGAGGCTCAGAAATCAGAGGAGGAGGACAGCACTGTTATCTCTGGGGGTGCCGATGATGTGTCAGCAGAGATGGCATTCCTCTTTCCCATGGCAGCGCACATGCTGCAGTGCCTGCGCAGTGATCCGAGGGTCAAGCAGATGCGTGCTCGGGAGAACATCTGGATCACCCTGATGCTAGACCCATGGCTGAAGGGGAAGCTGGCTCAGTTACTGCCTGCAGGAGGAGACCCTGTGCGCTGAATGAGGGAGTTGCAGTGGTCCCTGGTTCGGTGCTTGGAGGAAGCCTTCCTCCAGACTTCCACCCCCCCTGCTGTCACAGTCCAGCCAGCACAGCAGCAGGTGCCTACGTCCAGCAGCAGCAGGTGCCCAACAAACCTGCTGTCTCTCACAAAGGTGCTCTATGCCAACCCGGTACAGCTGCCTACAGAGGAGGTGCCTGCAGCAGCATCTGGCTCTTAAAGCCAGAACCAGCACCTGATCCGGATGGTGGCAGACTACATGGGGTCCTACAGCGGGCTTGACAGTGACACCCCTGTGGACCCCTTGGAGTACTGGGTCAAGCACCTGGATATTTGGAGCGAGCTGACGCAGTTCGCCCTGGAAGTCCTTGCTTGCCCGCCTTCCAGCTTGCTTGTCTGAGAGGTGCGTCAGTGCGGCTGGTGGCGTGGTCACCGAGAAGCGCTCTCGTCTATCCACCCAGTTTGTGGACAGACTGACGTTTCTGAAAATAAACCAGGCTTGGGTGGTTGGTGAATTCCTGGCCCCTGTTGTTGGCAAGAGGGAGACATGAAGTGACTGGAAATCACTATGCCTGCTTTACCACCTTTTACCACCACAACCTCCTGACTCCGTCTTGACCGTGATACCAACACTAGGTGCCATGGTCTATCTATACACAATTGCTGTGTAATTTTCTTGGAGGTGTCTAGGCTGATAACTGTGCTGTCCAAGTTGTGGGGAGGCCCCAACTGTGGCAGTACGTCCACTTCCTGAAACCTCTCCTTTTTAATGTTTTAACTTTGCCGTGGTACCAACACTAGGTGCCATGGTGGAATATCTATGCTGCCTGCCACACATTACACTTCTTCTCCTCCTCCTGTCTACTTCTGCATGTGCTGCTCCCACTGCCAGGGTGGATCTACCTACTCCTCCTTCTGCTCCTGTCTGTGGTACCCACTAGTGTTGGGCGAACAGTGTTCGCCACTGTTCGGGTTCTGCAGAACATCACCCTGTTCGGGTGATGTTCGGGTTCGGCCATATGGCCGAACTAAGAGCGCATGGCCGAACGTTACCCGAACGTTCGGCTAGCGCTGTGATTGGCCGAACGGGTCACGTGTAGTGTTGGGCGAACATCTAGATGTTCGGGTTCGGGCCGAACATGGCCGAACTCCGAACATAATGGAAGTCAATGGGGACCCGAACGTTCGTGCTTTGTAAAGCCTCCTTACATGCTACATACCCCAAATTTACAGGGTATGTGCACCTTGGGAGTGGGTACAAGAGGGAAAAAAATTTAGCAAAAAGAGCTTATAGTTTTTGAGAAAATCGATTTTAAAGTTTCAAAGGGAAAACTGTCTTTTAAATGCGGGAAATGTCTGTTTTCTTTGCACAGGTAACATGCTTTTTGTCGGCATGCAGTCATAAATGTAATACATATAAGAGGTTCCAGGAAAAGGGACCGGTAACGCTAACCCAGCAGCAGCACACGTGATGGAACAAGAGGAGGGTGGCGCAGGAGGAGAAGGCCACGCTTTGAGACACAACAACCCAGGCCTTGCATGAGGACAAGAAGCGTGCGGATAGCAATTTGCATTTTGTCGCCATGCAGTCATAAATGTAATACAGATGAGAGGTTCAATAAACAGGGACCGGAAACGCTAACCCATCACAGATGTTCATTGTTCATGTTACTTGGTTGGGGTCCGGGAGTGTTGCGTAGTCGTTTCCATTCCAGGATTGATTCATTTTAATTTGAGTCAGACGGTCTGCATTTTCTGTGGAGAGGCGGATACGCTGCCGATCTGTGACGATGCCTCCGGCAGCACTGAAACAGCGTTCCGACATAACGCTGGCTGCCGGGCAAGCCAGCACCTCTATTGCGTACATTGCCAGTTTGTGCCAGGTGTCTAGCTTCGATACCCAATAGTTGAAGGGTGCAGATGGATTGTTCAACACAGCTACGCCATCTGACATGTAGTCCTTGACCATCTTCTCCAGGCGATCGGTGTTGGAGGTGGATCTGCACGCTTGCTGTTCTGTGTGCTGCTGCATGGGTGTCAGAAAATTTTCCCACTCCAAGGACACTGCCGATACCATTCCCTTTTGGGCACTAGCTGCGGCTTGTGTTGTTTGCTGCCCTCCTGGTCGTCCTGGGTTTGCGGAAGTCAGTCTGTCGGCGTACAACTGGCTAGAGGAGGGGGAGGATGTCAATCTCCTCTCTAAAGTCTCCACAAGGGCCTGCTGGTATTCTTCCATTTTGACCTGTCTGGCTCTTTCTTCAAGCAGTTTTGGAACATTGTGTTTGTACCGTGGATCCAGAAGGGTATAAACCCAGTAATTGGTGTTGTCCAGAATGCGCACAATGCGTGGGTCGCGTTCAATGCAGTCCTAGGCTGAAGAGGTCATAGCCTAGGGTCACAAAACCTGTTTATTGGGCAATTTCAATGGTGGCGAGTCTGACGTACATAAATCGCAGCAATGGCCGTTAGCAACGTCTGAATCTCACGAAATGTCTCATGCAGGTAGAAGACATATTGTTAGACTTGGATTCCAAAGATGGGTTCCCTACATCTCTGCAAACCAGAGTTACAGGGGTCCAACATTGGTAAAATCCCCCATAGGATTTCATTGGCTCCCTATTTCACTTTCCAAAATCTCACATCTTTTCAAAGGGCAATGGCTCAGCAGTACCAAATTTTCTAGCATTGTAGGGACCCTTAGGGGGAACATGACTGGTGAGTTTCGGGCCCCCAGGCCGAAGAGGTCATAGCCTAGGGTCACAAAAACCTGTTTATTTGGGCTATTTCAATGGTAGTGATGGTGGCGTACATAAATCGCAGCAATGGCCGTTAGCAAAGTCTGAATCTCACGAAATGTCTCATGCAGGTAGACGACATATTGTTAGACTTGGATTCCAAAGATGGGGTCCCTACATCTCTGCAAACCAGAGTTACAGGGGTCCAAAATTGGTAAAATCCCCCATAGGATTTCATTGCCTCCCTATTTCACTTTCCAAAATCTCACATCTTTTCAAAGGGCAATGGCTCAGCAGTACCAAATTTTCTAGCATTGTAGGGACCCTTAGGGGGATCATGACTGGTGAGTTTTGCCACTGCTGAGCCATTGCCCTTTGAAATGGTGTGAGATTTTGGAACGGTAAATAGGAGGCCTAATGAAAGCCTATGGGGGATTTTACCAATTTTGGACCCCTGTAACTCTGGTTTGCAGAGATGTAGGGACCCCATCTTTGGAATCCAAGTCTAACAATATGTCTTCTACCTGCATGAGACATTTCGTGGGATTCAGACGTTGCTAACGGCCATGGCTGAGATTTATGTACGCCACCATCACTACCATTGAAATAGCCCAAATAAACAGGTTTTTGTGACCCTAGGCTATGACCTCTTCGGCCTAGGGGCCCAAAACTCACCAGTCATGTTCCCCCTAAGGGTCCCTACAATGCTAGAAAATTTGGTACTGCTGAGCCATTGCCCTTTGAAAAGATGTGAGATTTTGGAAAGTGAAATAGGGAGGCAATGAAATCCTATGGGGGATTTTACCAGTTTTGGACCCCTGTAACTCTGGTTTGCAGAGATATAGGGACCCCATCTTTGGAATCCAAGTCTAACAATATGTCTTCTACCTGCATGAGACATTTCGTGAGATTCAGACTTTGCTAACGGCCATTGCTGCGATTTATGTACGTCACCATCACTACCATTGAAATAGCCCAAATAAACAGGTTTTTGTGACCCTAGGCTATGACCTCTTCGGCCTAGGGGCCCGAAACTCACCAGTCATGTTCCCCCTAAGGGTCCCTACAATGCTAGAAAATTTGGTACTGCTGAGCCATTGCCCTTTGAAAAGATGTGAGATTTTGGAAAGTGAAATAGGGAGGCAATGAAATCCTATGGGGGATTTTACCAATTTTGGACCCCTGTAACTCTGGTTTGCAGAGATGTAGGGACCCCATCTTTGGAATCCAAGTCTAACAATATGTCGTCTACCTGCATGAGACATTTCGTGAGATTCAGACTTTGCTAACGGCCATTGCTGCGATTTATGTACGCCACCATCACTACCATTGAAATAGCCCAAATAAACAGGTTTTTGTGACCCTAGGCTATGACCTCTTCGGCCTAGGGGCCCGAAACTCACCAGTCATGTTCCCTCTAAGGGTCCCTACAATGCTAGAAAATTTGGTACTGCTGAGCCATTGCCCTTTGAAAAGATGTGAGATTTTGGAAAGTGAAATAGGGAGGCAATGAAATTCTATGGGGGATTTTACCAATGTTGGACCCCTGTAACTCTGGTTTGCAGAGATGTAGGGAACCCATCTTTGGAATCCAAGTCTAACAATATGTCTTCTACCTGCATGAGACATTTCGTGAGATTCAGACGTTGCTAACGGCCATTGCTGCGATTTATGTACGTCAGACTCGCCACCATTGAAATTGCCCAATAAACAGGTTTTGTGACCCTAGGCTATGACCTCTTCAGCCTAGGACTGCATTGAACGCGACCCACGCATTGTGCGCATTCTGGACAACACCAATTACTGGGTTTATACCCTTCTGGATCCACGGTACAAACACAATGTTCCAAAACTGCTTGAAGAAAGAGCCAGACAGGTCAAAATGGAAGAATACCAGCAGGCCCTTGTGGAGACTTTAGAGAGGAGATTGACATCCTCCCCCTCCTCTAGCCAGTTGTACGCCGACAGACTGACTTCCGCAAACCCAGGACGACCAGGAGGGCAGCAAACAACACAAGCCGCAGCTAGTGCCCAAAAGGGAATGGTATCGGCAGTGTCCTTGGAGTGGGAAAATTTTCTGACACCCATGCAGCAGCACACAGAACAGCAAGCGTGCAGATCCACCTCCAACACCGATCGCCTGGAGAAGATGGTCAAGGACTACATGTCAGATGGCGTAGCTGTGTTGAACAATCCATCTGCACCCTTCAACTATTGGGTATCGAAGCTAGACACCTGGCACAAACTGGCAATGTACGCAATAGAGGTGCTGGCTTGCCCGGCAGCCAGCGTTATGTCGGAACGCTGTTTCAGTGCTGCCGGAGGCATCGTCACAGATCGGCGGCGTATCCGCCTCTCCACAGAAAATGCAGACCGTCTGACTCAAATTAAAATGAATCAATCCTGGATTGGAAACGACTACGCAACACTCCCGGACCCCAACCAAGTAACATGAACAATGAACATCTGTGATGGGTTAGCGTTTCCGGTCCCTGTTTATTGAACCTCTCATCTGTATTACATTTATGACTGCATGGCGACAAAATGCAAATTGCTATCCGCACGCTTCTTGTCCTCATGCAAGGCCTGGGTTGTTGTGTCTCAAAGCGTGGCCTTCTCCTCCTGCGCCACCCTCCTCCTGTTCCATCACGTGTGCTGCTGCTGGGTTAGCGTTACCGGTCCCTTTTCCTGGAACCTCTTATATGTATTACATTTATGACTGCATGCCGACAAAAAGCATGTTACCTGTGCAAAGAAAACAGACATTTCCCGCATTTAAAAGACAGTTTTCCCTTTGAAACTTTAAAATCGATTTTCTCAAAAACTATAAGCTCTTTTTGCTAATTTTTTTTCCTCTTGTACCCACTTCCAAGGTGCACATACCCTGTAAATTTGGGGTATGTAGCATGTAAGGAGGCTTTACAAAGCACAAAAGTTCGGGTCCCCATTGACTTCTATTATGTTCGGAGTTCGGGTCGAACACCCGAACATCGCGGCCATGTTCGGCCTGTTCGGCCCGAACCCGAACATCTAGATGTTCGCCCAACACTAGTACCCACCACCACCAGGGTCCACAGAGAACTATATGCCAACTGCAACAAACACAATTGCTAACTTCCAGTCAGAGCAATATCCTGCCTCTATCTGGCCAGCAGACGCTAGTCAGCCAATCAGGTGCACTGTCATACACCCTTTGCCTGCTGTACCATACCTAGCAGGAATTACATAGATTATCATTCAGGTGGGAGGCTTCGGTTGGACACAATCGTGAATTGCGTCGTTTACAGGGACGCCCCGTGTAGGCACATCTCCCACACGGTCTTCTCCCTAACCACTCACCTGTCAACCGCATCCTAGAAGCTGCAAAAAATAAATTTAAAATCACAAACACTGGTCCACATGACAGCCCCTGGGCTGTCATGTGGACCAGTGTTTGTGATTCCACAGAGAACTATGTCTTCTGCTGCCACTACCAGCTATTACGCCACTACAATACCTGCATCTACCTACTCCTCCTGCTGCTCCTGTTGTGGTACCCACCACCACCAGAGTCCACACAGAACTATATCTTCTGCTGCCAGTCTGCCACTGCCACCAGCTATTATGCCACTTCAGTACCTGCATCTACCTACTCCTCCTGCTGCTCCTGTCTGTGGTACCCACCACCACCAGAGTCCACACAGAACTATATCTTCTGCTGCCAGTCTGCCACCGCCACCAGCTATTACACCACTACAATAACTGCATCTACCTACTCCTCCTGCTGCTCATGTCTTTGGTACCCACTACCACCAGGGTCCACAGAGAACTATATCTTCTGCTGGCACTACCAGCTATTATGCCACTACAATAGCTGCATCTACCTACTCCTCCTGCTGCTCTTGTCTGTGGTACCCACCAAAACCAGTGTCCACACAAAACTATATCTTCTGCTGCCACTACCAGCTATTACGCCACTACAATAGCTTTATCTACCTGTAACGATCGGTGTAACACAGAGAGGGTCTGATTACCGGTGATCTGCAGTATCACCGAGAATACAGATATATACCCGATTATTGATGATCTGCAGTATCACCGATAATCAGATATATCTCTAACCTCTGGACACCTGAGTGATAAGAGTGTTTGGTGCAACAGTAATACTTTGAGGAAAGCACCCGAGAGAAGGGTGCTAAGCAGTGGGAGATAATGCTTGAGATCAGGTTCCTTCCACAGGTCTGAAGCTCCCCAAGGGGCGGAGCTAGGTTGAGAGTGGGAAGGACAGAACGTGAGTGACACCAATGAGGAAGTGTCACTGACAGATCTGCGAACTATCTCTTAACAGGAGAGAGAGTTCTCGAGGTCGGACAGGCCAGGTCGTTAACACACGGACAGATAAGGTACAGAGACAGAATACAGGGGCAGAATCCTAAGACCAGCAGAGTTTGGCAACAGAGTAACAGAATAACAAAGGTACAGAATCAGAGATCAGAAGAATGGTCAGGAAAGCAGAAGGTCATAACAGATAATCAACAGTGCCTGGGCTTGAGTGTGAGCTCCTAGATTCTCTACACTCCTGGAACTAGACTAGATAATAACAATGATACAGATGGTACAGAATTCCTAGACTAAGGTGTGAGTTCCTTGGCCATCAACACCTTGGAAACTGGTCTAGATAATAACACAGATAATAATACAATTCCTAGGCTAAGGTGTGAGCTCCGTGATCATCAACTGTCTAATAAACACAGATACTGACAAGGTCTGAGTGCTACCACGTAGTGATCGCATCGCCAGACACCAGAGAAATGACCAGCGCCCAGTATATATACCCCAGCGCTCTCCAGCACCTCCCCTAAGTGCTGGACCAATGGAATTTGCTGAAATTGTCAGCTGACCGGCTTGGTCAGCTGACTCCCCTCTGACTGTCATAAAGGCCCTGCCTCTCTGCGCGCGCGTCCTCCTGAGCCAGTGTGGACTATCAGTCCCAGCCACACCAGACATGTGTTGTAATGTGCCTGCTGTGTTGAATGCGGAATCCGCGCACCGCTGTTCGTGCGTGCAGCGTTTTCTCCGCATACAGCATCACTGACAAGAGTAGGCCTATGCGTGCTACCTGCCGCGTCGGACGCAGAATCCGCCACCCTGTTGTCTGGGCGTGCAGCGGTTTCTCCGCGCTCCGACTGCGTGCTAGCTGCCATGTTGAACGCGGAATCAGCCGCCTTATTTTGAGTACTAGCGACGACTTTTCCACGTTTCCTCACACTACCTACTCCTCCTGCTGCTCTTGTCTGTGGTACCCACCACCACAGACAAGGAAAATGAACGTGATGTCCTGTTTGCTCTGATCGCCAGAGCCGATCAGAAGGGGTGGAGGGATGCCGCTGCACAGCAGCTTTCATGTAGCTAGCACTAGGCTAGCTACATGATTTAAAAAAAAAAAAAGTGCTGCGCCGCCCCCCTGCCAATTTTTTTGTAACAGCAGGGGGGTTAACTGAGAGTGATATGGATGTTTCCTGTAAACAATACCAGTTGCATGTCATTCCTGCTGATCTCTGTGACTGCAATAGTGGCTGAATCACACCCTGAAACAAGCATGCAGCTAATCCAGTCTGACTTCAGTCGGAGCACCTGATCTGCTGCATGCTTGTTCAGGGGCTGTGTGTGAACGTATTAGAGACACAGGATCAACAGGAGAGTCAGGCAACTGGTATTGTTTTAAAAGGAAAAACCCATATGCTTCTCAGTTTAGGTTCTCTTTAATAGACGTAAAAAAAGAAAAATACTGGGTGCCAAAGTGAAAACTGAATTAAAGCACTATTTGAGACAGATTTTATCTCAAACAAAAAACTAAGAGTCCCTATGGATGCAACATGTATCAGGTCATTATTAATGGTGCATAGGGAATGTCACATCAACCATATAAACCATAAGTAAACCACGCCTGAAATGCTACTAGGTCCAGAAAGACATGCACTGATAAGCTAAGGTATATCAGACCAGGTAGGGAAAGACCAGAGAGAGGTACCGTAAGAATGGGATTTCACCCTGAGTTTCCTTTTCATAATTAAGGTTTGTTCAACTTGCACACATAACTGGGATAAAGTAGGGCAGTCTGCCAATTTCCAGTTTAAGGTAAGGTATACAGTAGATACTGCTAACATATGGAAAACCAGCAGTCTTGATTTAGGCATCACTTCGCTAATTGCCACATTTAGGATTTTTAGAGGGCAATTTATGGTGTAGGTTGAATCCATGTTCTGTTTGATAAATCTTTGGAATTTATCCCAAAATGTAGCGATGATAATCAAAATGTAGCGATGATAATAGGGCATTCTCCCATAATATGGATAAGGGTGACAATTTGTCCACAATTGAGCCAACAGAAAGGAGGGTTATTGAAGTTAAAACTAGATAACTTCCTAGCTATAACTAGCCCTTTGAGGATATTTGTAGAGTTTCCCAATGGGAAAGGCAATTGGAGAGTTGTGTCACAGATTGCAGTGTTTGTATCACTTGAGTGGATGTAAGAGAAGTTTTGAGGTCATATGACCAAATTGGGGCATATTTATCCGGAAGTGAACTTTTAGATAGCAAGAGTTACTAAAGGGAAACACCACCTTTCATATGGAAACAGCTGTTGAGACTACAAATATAAAGGCCTCAGGAAAGAGAGTATGGAGAATTTAATCTTTGACAGCCGTACAGGTGAAGTTCGAAACATTTTAACTGGTTCCCCGCCGCCGTACAGTATATCTATGCTCCTTTGGACTTCACTTCCCCGCCCGGAGCGTAGATATACGCACCCCCCGCCGCTACCGCCGCTACCGCCGATGTCCGCTCTCCCGCTCGCACTCCCGCGATCGTGCACGCCGCTGCCCGCTCGCCCGGAGATCAATGAACGGGAAAATACATTCCCGTTCGTTGATCTCTGCCCCCGCAATGATCTGCTGCTTTCGCTAAGCAGCTCGATCATTGTAAAAAAAAAAAAAAAATACCAGCCTCTTTGTACTTCCTCCAAGCTTCCGGAAGGAAGCTTGGAGGTCGCATTAAACTGTTGCCATCTTGTGGCCAAATAGTAAACTACACCCTAAACTATTTTTCACACACACATACATTACTTATACAAAAAAAATTAACTCATTACCTCCCACACTCCCCATTTTTTTTTTTTTGTAATTAAAAAAAAAATAAAAAATGTACAATTAAAAAAAATACATAAATAGTTACCTTAGGGACTGAACTTTTTAAATATTTATATCAGGAGGGTACAACACTGTTACTTTATAAACTATGGGCTTGTAATTAGGGATGGACGCAAAACTGAAAAAAATGCACCTTTATTTCCAAATAAAATATTGGCGCCAAACATTGTGATAGGGACATAATTTAAATGGTTTTATAACCGGGACAAAAGGGCAAATACATTTCATGGGTTTTAATTACAGTAGCATGCATTATTTAAAAACTATAATGGCCGAAAACTGAAAAATAATGTTTTTTTTCCCATATGTTTTCCTATTTTCCCATTAAAACAGATTTAGAATAAAATTATTCTTGGCATAATGTCCCACCTAAAGAAAGCCTAATTGGTGGCGAAAAAAACAAGATATAGTTAATTTCATTGCGATAAGTAATGATAAAGTTATAGGCGAATGAATGTAAGGAGCGCTGAAAGGAGAAAATTGCTCGGATGCTGAAGGGGTAAAACCCCTCAGTTGGGAAGTGGTTAATATTGTGCAAAAGTTAATTTATTATACTGGAGAACCCATATGGCTAAATGTATTGGGACACCCTCTGGTTGGCTATCTATTCTAGGAGCTACCTATTACTGTGGGGCTCCTCTGGCTGCTGCATCACAACAGTGTACCAAAGAAGGGATTTTTTTTCCAAATTTGGCCTGAGAGGTATTGAGCCTAGAAACTGCCCTGTGCAAGAGAGAGACAGCACATCGCCTGACAAGCTGTTGCCATAAAGATGGTATCAGTTGAAAAGGGCACCTGAGCCATCTGTGTAAAAAGGGAGCCTCCATAGACAATGTTATTTGCTGCAAATCTCAGCTGTAGGTGGTGAAAAGGGCCCCGAGTTTTTTCTTAGGCTATAAAAGAGTGTTGGATATATGGATTTTTCTTTCGGCAATAAAAGGCCGCTGGATATAGCCAAGATTTTTTTTGGCTATAAAAGGCTGCTGGATATAGCCAAGATTTCTTTGGCTATAAAAGGGTGCTGCATATAGCCTGTAACGATCGGTGAAGCACAGAGAGGATCTGATTACCGGTGATCTGCAGTATCACTGGGAATACAGATGTATACCAGATTATAAGTGATCTGCGATATACCAGCTAACCTCTGTTCACCTGAGTAGAGTGTAGTGTTTGGTGTAACAGTAACACTTTGAGGACTAAGCCTCAGCGCAGTAAGGAGTACTGCACGGATTCCTTCCGAAGACCTGGACTCTCCAAGACGGGAGGAGTCAGGCTGCGAGTAGGAAGGATTGTCTAAAAGTAACACTCTGGAGGAAGTGTCACTGATAGAACGGGGAACCGCCTCCAACAGTGAGGTCGGTTCTCGAGGTCGGACAAGCCAGGTCGTACACACACGGACAGATAAAGTACAAGATCAAGAGGCAAAGGCGGAGTCAGGTACAGGCAGGGTTCGGCAACAGGGTATCAGAAATATCGAGGTACAAGATCAGTAGGCAGAAGCAGAGTCTAAGGACGAGCCGGGGTTCGGCAACTGAGTATCAGAAATATCGAGGTACAAGATCAGAGTTCAGGAGGATAGTCAGGCAGGCAAAAGGTCAAAACAGATAATCACAATCAAACTAGTACTTTAAGCTATCAACAGAAACTATTCCATCTGTTTTTTGGTCTGGCGTTCTGTAACGATCGGTGAAGCACAGAGAGGATCTGATTACCGGTGATCTGCAGTATCACAGGGAATACAGATGTATACCAGATTATAAGTGATCTGCAGTATCACCGATAATCCGATATACTAGCTAACCTCTGTTCACCTGAGTAGAGTGTAGTGTTTGGTGTAACAGTAACACTTTGAGGACAAGCCTCAGCGCAGTCAGGAGTACTGCACGGATTCCTTCCGCAGGCCTGAACTCTCCAAGACGGGAGGAGTCAGGCTGACAGTAGGAAGGGTAGTCTGAAAGTAACCCTCAGGAGAAAGGGTCACTAACAGTGCGAGGAACCGCCTCTAACAGCAAGGTCGGTTCTCGAGGTCGGACAAGCCAGGTCGTACACACATGGGCAGATAAGGTACAAGATCAGGAGGCAAAGACGGAGTCAAAGTACAGGCAGGGTTCAGCAACGGGGTATCAGATATATCGAGGTACAGAATCAGGAGACGGAAACAGAGTCTAGAAACGAGCCGGGGTTCGGCAACAGAGTATTAGAAATATCGCAGTACCAGGTCAGAGTTCAGGAGAATGGTCAGGCAGGCATTAGGTCATAACAGATAATCACAATCAAACTAGTACTTTAGCTATCAACAGAATCTAGCTAAGTGTAGGATTACAGCTCCAGCTGGTCCCGGCACACTTTCGGATCTGACTAAGGGTCTGGGTGCTCCCACGTATGTGATCGCAACGCCAGACAACCAGCAACTGAATAAGCAGCAGAATATATAGTTGCTGGACTCTGCTGCCCCGCCCGAACCATTCAGCCAATCATGAGTCCTGCAGGAATCAGCTGACCTTCCTGATCAGCTGACACTTCCTCTGCAGGTATAAAGGTCCTGAATTCAGGCCCGCGCGAGCATAGCTCTCCATCTGTCTAGGTGCACTAACAGACCCAGCCACACCAAGCACATGCTGCTGCATGCAAACAGCCGCTTTGCTGTCAGGACATGCGGCGGCTTTTCCGCGTTCCACCACACCACCAGACGCGTGCAAACCGCCGCGTAGGACGCGGAGTCAGCCGCCTAGCTCTTGGCACACGCAGCGGCTTTTCCGCATTTCCTCACATAGCCACAATAGTATGCTTCAGCTATAAAAGGGCGCTGGATAAAGCCAGGATTTTTTTTCGGCTTTAAAAGGGTGCAGGATATAGCCGAGATAGTTTGTTTCAGCTGTAAAAGGGTGCTCGATATAGCCAAGATTTTTTTCCACTATAAAAGATTGCTGGATATTGCTGGGATTTTTTGGGGGGCTGTACAAAAGCAGCTACAAGATTGGTTATATCAGCAGGTGACTACATTTGGTTATATCAGTTGATTTGGTGCCACCATGGGGATTAAGGTTAGTCACCACCATGGGGGGTTAGGATTAGCCATCACAAAGGGGGGTCTTAGGGTTAGGTACCTCTGGGGGGGGGGTCTTAGGGTTAGGCACCAGAGTGGTGGCTGGATGGTCTAATGGTTAAGGGCTCTGCCTCTGACACAAGAGATCAGAGTTCACATCTCGGGTCTGCCGGTTCAGTAAGCCAGCACCTATTCAGTAGGAGACCTTAGGCAAGTCTTCCTAACACTGCTATCTTGTCTAATTTTTCTCTTGACAACTGTTGAACACAAAATACAAGGCCATGTCTGGCTACATGCCTGTAAGCAATGGCTGCATGGTGTAATGGTGAATGGCTCTGCCTCTGACACAAGAGACCAGAGTTCAAATCTCGTCTCTGTCTGTTCAGTAAGCCAGCACCTATTTAGTAGGAGACCTTAGGCAAGTCTTCCTAACACTGCTATCTTGTCTAATTTTTCTCGTGACAACTGTTGAACACAAAATACAAGGCCATGTCTGGCTACTTGCCAGTAAGCAGTGGCTGCATGGTGTAATGGTGAATGGCTCTGCCTCTGACACAGGAGACCAGAGTTCAAATCTCGTCTCTGTCTGTTCAGTAAGCCAGCACCGATTCAGTAGGAGACCTTAGGCAAGTCTTCCTAACACTGCTATCTTGTCTAATTTTTCTCTTGACAACTGTTGAACACAAAATACAAGGCCATGTCTGGCTACATATCTGTGCTACTGCCTATAGAGTGTGCCCTAGTGGCTGCAGCTCTGGTGCTTTGAGTCCGCCAGGAGAAAAGTGTGATATAAATGTTATTTGTCTTGTCTTGAGAGTGGGGGGTCAAGGGCATTACCTATCTAAGGGAGCACTGCATAGGTAGTTAATCGAATAGAGGTTTCTAACACAGATCATGGAATCTGTTATATAAAGAATTGAAATGACTTGACATTTGAGAGATTTGAGATATTGCAGAACATTTTAGAAATCAGATCTGGATTTGGATTCAAGAAAATTTGGAATTCATCCCATCTCTAGTCTTTAGCGGCAAAGGCAGCACTGATATTGATGGTTATTTTGATGGAGGGGGAGGCATCAATAGAGGGAGGTTTCAAATAAGAATAGAGTTAGGATATATATACCCGTATATTCCGGCGTATAAGACGACTGGGCGTTTAAGACGACCCCCCAACTTTTCCAGTTAAAATATAGAGATTGGGATATACTCGCCGTATAAGACTACCCCTCTTCCAACGCACACCAAATTAAAATAAAAAAAAATTATGTACTGGTGCTATGTATGAACAGATACTGGTGCTGTACTGTATGTGTTACCCAGTATATAACAGTATATAGTCAATTGACTTGTTGCATTGGTCAACTCTCCTTAAGTAGACTGGTCAGATCTCCTTGTCTACCTGTTTATCAGAGCGGTATGGAAGAATAGATTGCGCTCCCTCAGCAGGGAGATCTGAGAGGCGGTAACAGGATAGAGCGTATCACCCGGCATCAATGACACCCGGCGTATAAGACGACCCCCAACTTTTCAGAAGATTTTCAAGGGTTAAAAAGTAGTCTTATATGCAGGAATATACAGTATATATATATATTATCAGAGAGAGTTATTATTAGCTCATTCATTTGAACAAACTAAAAATCTCTACTGATTTAAGGACTCTGCTGGGACCTACTTTACACAATATAAACCCAGGCTCTCAATCTGTGAGTTGGCTAGACAGCATTTTACTGATGGGAAGTCTGCTTGCTGCTGCAATATAAAGTAATATAACAGCATTAATTGATAACAAAGTTCTATCACTGTGGAGGGCAGGTGACAAATGGGCTGCGTGTTTTACATGTATTAAGCTGGATTCAGGAACCAATGTAGGCATTGTACCAAACAGTTTAAAGGCAGTAATGATATTTTGTAATAAAGTGAATTTATTTTTTATGTACAGAAGATTATTTTACAGTCCTACGGCCATTACATCCTCTTTGTGTTGTTGTTTTAATGGTATTTCCACTATTGGACAGTCATGACATTCTCTACTCTACTTTCAGACCGGAATGACAACCTTTTCTTTTGTAGCAATTCTTTCACTCAGACACCAAATACATAATATAGTCCTAATGCAAAACGTTCTAAATTGAAAACATTTGAAGAGGTAGATTTCCTCCTGTCTAATGGTCAATAGATTGGGTGACCTGACTCCAGGGAGTTTTTGTTTTTGTTCCAGTACAAGCCAGAGGAGCCTCTCTTAGTTTTATACACGACCACTATAGGTGAGTTATATTTTCACCTGTCTAAAGGTGGCCATACACTTATAGATTTACAGCAGATTTGACCATCAGATAGATTTCTGTCAGATGCCTGTCAAGTTAAATCTGACAGGAATTTATCTGACGTGTACCACACACTAGGAAGAGATTTCCAATAGATTTCAGAATGAAAATCGATCTAAATGCATTATTGGACCATTAGATCCAATGCAACTCTATGGGGCATCCATCTGCTGCCAGCAGCCGATCGACCTAGATCTTCCATCCTGTCAGATAGATCAAATCGATCAAAATAGATCAAAATCAGCCGCAAATCGATAGAATGGGAAACTTGATAGAACTGATTTCTGATCAATCGATCGATTCTATAGAATCGATCGATGGCTAAAATCGACCAGTGTATGGGCCCCTAAAGGCTCAACACACACCATACAATCTTAGTTGTTCAACCACTTTCATGTAGTATAATGCCTAGTACACACCGTACAATTTTCTGTTAGATTTTCTGTTAGATTTTCTGTAAGATTTTCTGTAATTAGATTATTTTCTGTAAAGTATTGGTAGAGACTGGCCATTATCTCTGGTGCATTGTCTTCTGGTTATCTCCTGCTGAGTAGAACACTGCCTAACTGCTCGGCAGATAGATGGTTAGATAGATAATTTCCAACATGTTGGAAATTATCTATCTGGCAGGTAAATCTTACAGAAAATTGTATGGTTTGTACTAGGCATAAGAGCTTACCCAATCATTCAAGGTATTTTCAATCTGTTGGCCCTTATTAGTGTTGGGCGAACAGTGTTCGCCACTGTTCGGGTTCTGCAGAACATCACCCTGTTCGGGTGATGTTCGCGTTCGGCCGAACACCTGATGGTGTTCGGCCTTTTAAGTTCGGGTTCGCCCCGAACTTCTAATGGCCGCCGAACAGGGCCGAACAGGGCCCCTGTTCGGCCGAACAGGGCCCTGTTCGGCCGAATACGGCCCCCCTATGGGGTCGCAGGCATAAGGGGGGAGCATGCCCCGATCGCGGGGGGGTCGGAAATTCCCCCCACCCCCTCCGCTAGCGCTCCCCCCTCTGCCCGCTTCCCCATAACAAAGTTTCAAGAAGTACCTGCTGTGTCCGGTGGTAGTGTGGGTGGCTGGCAGTGGGCGGCACTATGCAGTGACTGAATGAGGAGGAGGAGTCCGGAGAGTGACGCGTTGAGGGAGGCCGGGCAGCGGGCGGTTCAGCAGTGAACCGCCCGCTGCCCGGCCTCCCTCAACGCGTCACTCTCCGGACTCCTCCTCCTCATTCAGTCACTGCATAGTGCCGCCCACTGCCAGCCACCCACACTACCACCGGACACAGCAGGTACTTCTTGAAACTTTGTTATGGGGAAGCGGGCAGAGGGGGGAGCGCTAGCGGAGGGGGTGGGGGGAATTTCCGACCCCCCCCGCGATCGGGGCATGCTCCCCCCTTATGCCTGCGACCCCATAGGGCCCCCAAAAGCTGGATGTTCGGAAAGTTCGGGGTTCGGCCCGAACATGCCGAACATCTCGGCCATGTTCGGCGAACTTTCCCGAACCCGAACATCCAGGTGTTCGCCCATCACTAGCCCTTATACTACATAGATTTGGTAAATCTGTACAACCAAGATTGTATGGTGTGTGTTGAGCTTAAGAGCGGGTCTCCTGATTCAGAGACAATGGGCTCTATTCACAAAATGTCTCCTAAATGTCCTATTTATCACCTAATTGATAAAAATAACCTTTCAGCACATTTACAAGCAAAATTATCACTCAAAGTAAGTTGTTCCTGATTAACTTCATTTCAATATTATTTTACTTATCTTAATTATTTTATTTTTTTGCTGTTTGGAAGCTTAAAAATGTAACGTAGAGAAGGTGAAGACAGAGGAAAACAGGTGAAAAAGCTTGGTGAATCATGCCCAATAGCCTGTTAAGACTCTAGGCCCATATTGAATTACGTTTTTCTCCTTAGTTTTCTCCTAGGTGATATTTAAAAAAAATTCAACAAAATGCCTTTTAAACCACCAACAAGCAAACAAAAAAACCTCAAAATAATTTTGATCATTTGACTTTTTCAACGAAGTGTTGGTACCTTTTCAGTTGCAGAGTGCTGACAAGTTAAAAATGATCTCCAAGGATAAACATCCTCCAAGACGACCTGTCTCATTGGTAAAAGCCCCGCCTGGGATCATGTAATGTTTACAGTGAGAGAGTAAAAAAATGACTTATAGTCTACTATTGTATCATCCATAGTCCAAATAAGAAGTAAGTTTTTTCCCATATTAAAATGAGCCATAAATTACATTTCTCCTATGTTGCTGTCACTTACAGTAGGTAGTAAATCTGACAGAAGTGACAGGTTTCGGACTAGTCCATCTCTTCATAGGGGATTCTCAGCATGGCTTTTATTCTTTATGAAGATATTCCCTAAAAAAGATTTAAACAATGATGCTGGCCAGCTTCCCTGTTTGCTACACAGTTTTTTGGCAGTTCGACAGAGCAACTGCCATTCATTAAGTGTTTTTGAAAATATATAAATCCCTGAGAATCCCCTATGAAGAGATGGACTAGTCCAAAACCTGTCGCGTCTGTCAGATTTCTACTGCCTACTGTAAGTGACAGCAACATAGCAGAAAAGTAATTTATGGCTCATTTTGCTCTGGAAAAATGTACTTCTTATTTGTTTATGTTTGCACGTATTTAAAATTGTAACATTTTTCACCATAGTGCCCCTTTAACAACCTCCTTTTCCTCCTTAGGCTGTGGTTGCAGCTGCTGTTATCTTGATTGTTATTACTGATAAATTGTTTATTGTTATTGTACACTGTCATTTGCTTATACAGTATTGTGACCTTGCTGTTTATTGTGTACTGACTTACCTCCTAATTTGAGTCCTGTATGTTCCCTGGATGTGCCAAAACCAATTCCTGGTATGACCCGGTCATGCAAATAAAACTGATTCTGTTAGGCAGATAGGGCCTGATGTCACTACTCTGAATATTGTCAGTGTGACATCTTTGTGTGACAGCTGTAGAGAACCTAAACTGCAACATAGACCGAAGGTGAAACACAACATTGGCTGCTCTGACGGGCTTGGGAGGGATCAAAGTTTTATAGAGGACACCAATGAAGGCCAGCAGCAGCAGCAACAAGCTGAAGGCAGCAGCAACAAATCCCAAAGAAAAATGAAAAATAGAAATGTGCCTCCCTAACACAGAAGGTATTCAAGTGGGAGTGAGCTCTTAGGTGCCCCCCAAAATGCATTACTGCTGAGTATGCAAATTGTCCCGCTGTTTTCCCTGAAAGCTAAACACACCTCCAGAACCGCTGGAATGCAATGTTGTGTCAACTTGTTGATTGTAAAGAGCCACAATAATTCAACATGCATACAGAATGTTTCAGACTGGTTGGTCCTCATCAGTGCATGGTATGGATTAATATTGCTCTACAGGGAGTGCAGAATTATTAGGCAAATGAGTATTTGACCACATTATCCTCTTTATGCATGTTGTCTTACTCCAAGCTGTATAGGCTCGAAAGCCTACTACCAATTAAGCATATTAGGTGATGTGCATCTCTGTAATGAGAAGGGGTGTGGTCTAATGACATCAACACCCTATATCAGATGTGCATACTTATTAGGCAACTTCCTTTCCTTTGGCAAAATGGGTCAAAAGAAGGACTTGACAGGCTCAGAAAAGTCAAAAATAGTGAGATATCTTGCAGAGGGATGCAGCACTCTTAAAATTGCAAAGCTTCTGAAGCGTGATCATCGAACAATCAAGCGATTAATTCAAAATAGTCAACAGGGTTGCAAGAAGCGTGTGGAAAAACCAAGGCGCAAAATAACTGCCCATGAACTGAGAAAAGTCAAGCGTGCAGCTGCCAAGATGCCACTTGCCACCAGTTTGGCCATATTTCAGAGCTGCAACATCACTGGAGTGCCCAAAAGCACAAGGTGTGCAATACTCAGAGACATGGCCCAGGTAAGAAAGGCTGAAAGACGACCACCACTGAACAAAACACACAAGCTTAAATGTCAAGACTGGGCCAAGAAATATCTCAAGAATGATTTTTGTAAGGTTTTATGGACTGATGAAAGGAGAGTGAGTCTTGATGGGCCAGATGGATGGGCCCGTGGCTGGATTGGTAAAGGGCAGAGAGCTCCAGTCCGACTCAGACGCCAGCAAGGTGGAGGTGGAGTACTGGTTTGGGCTGGTATCATCAAAGATGAGCTTGTGAGGCCTTTTCGGGTTGAGGATGGAGTCAAGCTCAACTCCCAGTCCTACTGCCAGTTTCTGGAAGACACCTTCTTCAAGCAGTGGTACAGGAAGAAGTCTGCATTCTTCAAGAAAAACATAATTTTCATGCAGGACAATGCTCCATCACACGCGTCCAAGTACTCCACAGCGTGGCTGGCAAGAAAGGGTATAAAAGAAGAAAAACTAATGACATGGCCTCCTTGTTCACCTGATCTGAACCCCATTGAGAACCTGTGGTCCATCATAAAATGTGAGATTTACAAGGAGGGAAAAAAATACACCTCTCTGAACAGTGTCTGGGAGGCTGTGGTTGCTGCTGCACGCAATGTTGATGGTGAACAGATCAAAACACTGACAGAATCCATGGATGGCAGGCTTTTGAGTGTCCTTGCAAAGAAACGTGGCTATATTGGTCACTGATTTGTTTATGTTTTGTTTTTGAATGTCAGAAATGTATATTTGTGAATGCTGAGATGTTATATTGGTTTCACTGGTAAAAATAAATAATTGAAATGGTTATATATTTGTTTTTTGGTAAAGGGACACTCAGGGCCGGCCCGCCCATGAGGCGGGGTGAAACTTTTGCCTCAGGCGGCACTTCTGGGGGGGCGGCACCCACCCGTCCGTGGGTGTGGGGGGCCGCCCGAGCTGGAGGGGATAGCGGGCAGGAAGGGGGGATTGGGCCTAGCGGCGGGGAGGGGGGTCGAACCCCCCCTCCCTCGCCTGGGTCCCCCGTCCTCCGCTCCCCTCCAGCTTTAAAAAGTTCCGTGCTGGCTGCAGCTATGTGTAAGAGGCAACGAGCGGGGATCACTCACCTCTTCCTCGTTCCAGCGTGCGCTCCACTGACGTCACTTCCTGCGGCGTAGCAGGAAGTGACGTCAGTGGAGCGCAGGCTGGCCTGGAACGAGGAAGAGGTGAGTGATCCCCGCCCGTTGCCTCTTACACATATCTGCAGCCAGCACGGAACTTTTTAAAGCTGGAGGGGAGCGGAGGACGAGGGACCCAGGTGAGGGAGGGGGGGTCCGACCCCCCTCCCCGCCGCTAGGCCCAATACCCCCTTCCTGCCCACTATCCCCTCCCCTCCAGCTTTAAAAAGTTCCGTGCTGGCTGCAGCTATGTGTAAGAGGCAACGAGCGGGGATCACTCACCTCTTCCTCGTTCCAGCGTGCGCTCCACTGACGTCACTTCCTGCGGCGTAGCAGGAAGTGACGTCAGTGGAGCGCAGGCTGGCCTGGAACGAGGAAGAGGTGAGTGATCCCCGCCCGTTGCCTCTTACACATATCTGCAGCCAGCACGGAACTTTTTAAAGCTGGAGGGGAGCGGAGGACGAGGGACCCAGGTGAGGGAGGGGGGGTCCGACCCCCCTCCCCGCCGCTAGGCCCAATCCCCCCTTCCTGCCCACTATCCCCTCCAGCTCGGGCGGCCCCCCACACCCACGGCTTGGGGGGGGGGGCAGGGGGCGGCGATTTCTTTGAAAATTGCCTCAGGCAGCAAAAAGTCTAGGGCCGGGCCTGGGGACACTTAAGTAAAAAAAAATGAGTTTTACTCATCTGGGGCTTCCAATAGCCCCCTGCAGCTGCCCAGTGCCATCGCCGTCTCCCTCCAATCCTCTGGCCCCGCCGGCAGCCACTTCCTGTTTCGGTGACAGGAGCTGACAGGCTGGGGACGCGAGTGATTCTTCGCGTTCCTGGACACAATAGCGCCATCTATGCTGCTATAGCATATATCATATACCATATAGCAGCATAGAGGGTGCTAATGTGTCTGGGAACGCGAAGAATCACTCGCATCCCCAGCCTGTCAGCTCCTGTCACCGAAACAGGAAGTGGCTGCCGGCGGGGCCAGGGGGATCGGAGGGAGACGGCGAGGGAAGCGGAGAGCTTCAGGGGGCCCTAGGTGAGTAAAAGTCATTTTTTTTGTTTGACTTAAGTGTCCCTTTAAGTTGCCTAATAATTATGCACAGTAATAGTCACCTGCACACACAGATATCCCCCTAAAATAGCTAAGACTAAAAACAAACTAAAAACTACTTTCAAAAATATTCAGCTTTGATATTAATGAGGTTTTTTTTTGGGGTTCATTGAGAACATGGTTGTTGTTCAATAATAAAATTATTCCTCAAAAATACCACTTGTCTAATAATTCTGCACTCCCTGTATGAGGTAGGACTTGTAACTCCCAAAGTTACGGATTACCCAGCAAGTTCATGGTGAACCAGAAGTCCTAGGAGTGGGTAAGGGGCTTCCTCTTAATGCTAGGAGTTCTGGTTCACTATGAGCTTGCTGGACAATCTGTAACATCACAAAGAGGTGAGACGGAGAACCTTGCAGCAAGTATTTAGAGGATCTACTATGCCCAGACGGCCACATCATGATGACAGTCATTATTGTAAAGTGGTCTTTCAGGGCACATCTGTAGCATGCTCTTCTGGAGGCAGTAGTAAGGCAATGCCAGGACCCACCGACTGTCCAATTATCACTGTACCACATTTGACTTTACCTCCCACAGAATCACCCATGCTATTTTATCAGCCAAATGATTTGTCTGCTAAAAGTCCAATGCAAGAAGCAGAGAGTGATCCTCTGAGCCCATGTGTGCAGGACTAAGTGGGGGTTTCTTAAAGGGAACCACAGATGAACAGGAAAAAGATTTTATACATACCTGGGGCTTCCTCCTGCCCCATACATTCTGATCTATCCCACGCCGCAATCCTCTGCTGCCCGCAGCTATGAGAACCGGGACCCCGCTCTACCATCAGTCGGAGCCAGTCTGAGCGTAAGGGAAGTGCGCAGTTTGCGTATCTCTGCAGCAGCCGATGGAGAGATACGTAGAGGGCGCACTTCTCCTGCGTAGGCTGGCTCCGATGACGTCAGGGACGGGAGCCGGTTCTCGTAGATGCGGCCAGCGGAGAACGGCGCCGTGGGATCGATCAGAGCATATGGGGCTGGGGGAAGTCCCATGTATGTATAACATCTTTTTCATGTCCCCATCTCTGGTTCCCTTTAAGTGACAGATGAGATGAATCTGCAGAAGAAGCTGCTTGTGATGACATTGGTGTAAATGGTGATGATGATGATGATGATGATAACAATGATGATGATAATGATGATGATGATGGTCTGGAAACTAAAAGCCCAAGGATAGACTGGGGACCACAGGCCCATGGAAGGGTTAGCAGCAGCCGCTTAGACTTTGACATTGAGGAAATGCAGCAGCACAGAGGAGAGGGAAGTAGATTCCAACCCACTTCATGGATGTCAAATCAAAGGGCTACTGGCGGGACAGTACAAGCATGGGCACTTTGCATGTTGTAACTGTCACTGTCAGGGAAGTGGCGCAGGAAAAGGAAGATACAGAACAAAAGAAAAACAGGAAGAGTGGTTGCATGGCGTTCTCCAGTCTAATCCTGCTTTATCCTCAAACCAGATGATGGGTGTGTGGCACTGTGCAGCATTTGTTGATGACCAACTTGCAGAAAAGAGCCCAGATCCCATTGAGGAACAACTTCACTCCTAACATTGTGGCAAACCTGTAACAATATTATGCTATGTCTTGTAGTTTGATGTTTCTGTAATGTATTATGTTTGTTTTATGTTCACTTTGGATGCCAGTTATTGTAATTGAGATCTTCCATTGGTGTTGTGTCCAATAGCTGTGTCCCACATGCTGAGTTTTTTATTGCCTTGTTTACATATTCAAACAATGGCCTCAGATAAGACCAGGACTAGCTAAAGGCTTGTGCTCATGCTTGTCTAAAGTTGGCTGTGGCGGCCAATATTGACCATCTCTGTTATTTATCAAATGTGTGTACAATGGCTTGCGACCCCAGACCCCTAACCTGCAAGAGATCTGTCCATTGGATCAACTCATCTCCCTCGGAGGCAAATTCCATTGTCTATGCTGTTCCCCTGTCTGCTAGTCCTGGTCTTCTCTAAGGCTATTGTTTGCATATGTAAACACATTTACAGTAGTCTGCGATTGAGCAAAGTCACAGACTTGGACTTTCAGTGGCACAGAAATCAGACTGAGAAAACATCAAGGGAGCACCAAGCGGACTATAGGAGACTGGAAAAAGTTCCAGGTAAGTAAAGATGCTTTTTCTGACTCATCTCAGTTACACTTTAAATGTATCTTCTACTACTCCTTCAGGATACCTACTATGTTATCTTCTTCATAGAAATTTGATTTAATGGATTAAATAGTCTGCATTTTCCATGTTAAGTCTTTTAACTTCTGTAAATGTAATCTGTGTTTCCTTATAGTCTGTTTAATTACTTTCTAAAAGGGACATATTTTGCTAATCTTTTTTTTTTCTTTCTTTTTTTTTTCATTTGAAGAGATGTTTAGAAAGAACCAGACCATGATCATCGTTCTTCTTGGATTCTCAGATCTCTACAAGTCGAAGAATCCTATGTTTGTTCTACTCTTTGCAATTTATTGTGTAACAGTTTGTGGAAACCTCCTGATTATCATGCTAGTGACCAGAACCAAAAAGCTACAAAAGCCCATGTACATCTTCCTCACTCAACTCTCTATATCGGACATCCTGCTGACCACAGACATTGTCCCTAACACACTTGCTGCTATAATGAATGACAGACTCTTGATGTCCCTCAGTGGTTGCCTCACACAGTTTTAGATATTTGGTACTTCTGAAACATTAGAGTGCTACATATTAACAGTGATGTCTTATGACAGGTATCTTGCTATTTGCAACCCACTGCGGTATTCCGTAAATATGAACTATCCTTTCTTTCTGTGGTTGATTCTTCTTTCTTGGTTGTTAGGCTCGTCCCTCACACTAGTGACGGTGATTATGCTATCTGCTCTAGATTTCTGTGGACCAAATGTCATTGATCATTTCTTCTGTGACATGGATCCTATTCTGGAGCTGTCCTGCTCAGATACATACAGCATTCATCTGGAGGTCTTCGTATTAACTCTCCCCATATTAGTGCTCCCATTTATGATAATTGTATCATCATATGGATGCATTATTCAGTCAGTTTTAAAAATTTCTTCCCATCCTGGTAGATGGAAATCTTTCTCCACTTGCAGCTCCCATCTGATTGTGGTTTGCTTGTTCTATGGAACACTTCTTGGTGTATATGTACTTCCATCAAAAGGTCTATCATCAACTGTAACCAAAGTGATTTCCTTATTGTACACTGTGGTGACACCAATGCTCAATCCCATTATATACAGTTTAAGAAATAAGGACATCAAAGAAGCTATCAGATTATACCACCATAGATTCCAATTCAAATGGTGGGAATTAGACAAATAAGTCATTCACCAAATGTGCCACAAACACATAGTTACTCATGCAGGAGGGTTATCTAAGATTTGTTTTGTGTCTTGAAATCTATACCTGACTATGATACGACACAATGACGTTTTACGTAAAAAAACATACAAACAAAAAACAAAACAAAAACAAAGTAACATTGAACTGGTTAGACTGGTTTTTTTTTTTTATTTCATTATGGAGGTAGTGGGGTGGAGCCTTGATAGCCTAAATTTCCAGCAAATGGCAGTTATGGCATGTAATGGTAGTTCTTGTCTACTTGTCCAGATCTAAGCAGGTAATTTGGTAAAATGGACGCCACACATGGACCGCAATGTTAGTTGCAACTATAGTGGTGTCCTGCTGTTAATTTTGCCGGCGGTTTTAGTTAACTCAGCTATTGGTGGAGGGGTTTTTCTTAGCAGTGAAAGGTGGCACTGATATTGGTGGATCTTGTGGCGGGGTGAGTTAGGGTTAGGTATATTGATATATATCGATATATACATGGTTAAAAGGCTCACATACTTTTAAACAACCTGGGAGATTGTAAGTTGACTTTGTTTGCAAGTTGAATCCTGTGGTAAATATGGTGAAACATGCATAAATGATTTACTTTGACTACTCTGGATATGGGCAATGCGTATAGTATAGACTGTGTTTTTGGTTGTTTTCA
The DNA here is from genome assembly GCF_040937935.1 of Hyperolius riggenbachi. Classification (NCBI taxonomy): domain Eukaryota; kingdom Metazoa; phylum Chordata; class Amphibia; order Anura; family Hyperoliidae; genus Hyperolius; species Hyperolius riggenbachi. The sequence goes on from NC_090648.1 coordinate 19,657,380, forward strand.
GTATGTTTTTTTTAACATTTTTAAGCTTCTTATTGCAGAATCTACAATGGTGTAAAACTTACAAACAAAAAGATGTAATAAAAAGCAGTACTGTAGATTTTGTACATGAAGACAAGTTTATTTGTACCACTGAAACATTGTAACTCCAGTAGTTTGTAAGTAAGAGGCTATCTGTAGACAGTGGCATAGCTACAGACCTCTGGGCCCGGATACAGAATTTTGGGTCTATCTCTCCCCCTCATCTCCCCCCCCCCCCCCCAAACACACACAACTCTGCTTTCCTGTAATGATCGGTGAAGCACAGAGAGGATCTGATTACCGGTGATCTGCAGTATCACAGGGAATACAGATGTATACCAGATTATAAGTGATCTGCAGTATCACCGATAATCCGATATACTAGCTAACCTCTGTTCACCTGAGTAGAGTGTAGTGTTTGGTGTAACAGTAACACTTTGAGGACAAGCCTCAGCGCAGTCAGGAGTACTGCACGGATTCCTTCCGCAGGCCTGAACTCTCCAAGATGGGAGGAGTCAGGCTGACAGTAGGAAGGGTAGTCTGAAAGTAACCCTCAGGAGAAAGGGTCACTAACAGTGCGAGGAACCGCCTCTAACAGCAAGGTCGGTTCTCGAGGTCGGACAAGCCAGGTCGTACACACACGGGCAGATAAGGTACAAGATCAGGAGGCAAAGACGGAGTCAAAGTACAGGCAGGGTTCAGCAACGGGGTATCAGATATATCGAGGTACAGAATCAGGAGACGGAAACAGAGTCTAGAAACGAGCCGGGGTTCGGCAACAGAGTATCAGAAATATCGGAGTACCAGGTCAGAGTTCAGGAGAATGGTCAGGCAGGCAATAGGTCATAACATATAATCACAATCAAACTAGTACTTTAGCTATCAACAGAATCTAGCTAAGTGTAGGATTACAGCTCCAGCTGGTCCCGGCACACTTGCGGATCTGACTACGGATCTGGGTGCTCCCACGTATGTGATCGCAACGCCAGACACCAGAGGAATGACCAGGTAGCAGTATATATATATACACAGGTGTCCCCCCAGCACCTCCCTAAGTGCTGGACCAATGGGAAGTGGAGCTAGAGTCAGCTGACCAGCCTGGTCAGCTGACTCCTTACTGAGTGTCATAAATCCTGCCTGAGTGCGCGCGTCACTCTGAAACCTGAGGGACTACGAATCCCAGCCACAGCAGCCCTGCTCTGCGGTGTCTCCGCAGCGGTGGTATGCGCACTAACCGCTGCGTCCAACGCGGCGGTTTCTCCGTGCTCCGCAGACGCCTGCACGGAGACAGCCGCCTCATGTTGAGGGGAGGCGGCTGCCTCTCCGTGTGTGGCGCGTCCGTGCGCGGAAAGAGCCGCCTGCCGCTGGCTCATGGCGGAGGCTCTTCCGCGTTTACTCACAGTACCCCCCCCTCCCCAGGAGTGGACTCCGGACAGCTCCTTCCAGGTTTTTCTGGATGTAAAGCATGAAACTCCCTCACTAACTCATCTGCATGCATACGGTTCCCAGGTACCCATTGCCTCTCCTCAATGCCATACCCTTTCCAATGTACGAGATATTGTACAGAGTTTTGTACCATGTGTGAATCTAATATCTTTTCCACTTCATATTCGTGTTGGGCATCTACCAACACGGGAGGAGGAGGAGTGGGACCCACCTGGACTGCTGGTTTAAGAAGGGACACGTGGAAGGACCTTACCCCCCGCATGCTGGTGGGAAGGTCAACGGTATACGTAACATTATTAATCTTTTTTGCTACCGGAAATGGACCGACAAACCTGGGGCCCAATTTATCTGAGGGCTGTTTCAGGGCAAAATGACGTGTGGACACCCGAACCAAGTCTCCGGGCTGGAAGCTACACTCTACTGAACGTCTTTTGTCAGCTTGACCCTTTTGACTAAAAAACGCCTTTTGTACACTATCTCTCACTGTGCGCCAAATGTCTTTAACCTCCCTGGCGGTAAGCCCGAGCTGAGCTCGGGCTATGCCGCCGGGAGGCACCGCTCAGGCCCCGCTGGGCCGATTTGCATAATTTTTTTTTTGTTACACGCAGCTAGCACTTTGCTAGCTGCGTGTAACCTCCGATCGCCGCCGCTGCCCGCCGATCCGCCGCTATACCCGTCGCCGCAGCCGCCCCCCCCCCCCAGACCCCGTGAGCTGCCTGGCCAATCAGTGCCAGGCAGCGCCGTGGGGTGGATCGGATTCCCCTTTGACGTCACGACGTCGATGACGTCGGTGACGTCATCCCGCCCTGTCGCCATGGCGACGGGGGAAGCCCTCCAAGAGATCCCGTTCTTTGAACGGGATATCTTGATCTCCGTTCGCCGGCGGCGATCGGAGGGGCTGGGGGGATGCCGCTCAGCAGCGGCTATCATGTAGCGAGACATTGTCTCGCTACATGAAAAAAAAAAAAATTAAAAAAAGGTATTTGCTGCCCCCTGGTGGATTTTAACAAACCGCCAGGGAGGTTAAAAGACCTCTGCCAGGTCTCCAGAGCTGGAAACGGGGTGGAGGCCACTGGCAACGGTGAGAACTTGGGCAATCTTCCAGACACAACCTGGAACGGAGAGAATCCGGTGGAAGAGCTTTTCAAATTATTTTGTGCGAACTCCGCGAAAGGCAGAAATCTGACCCAGTCGCTCTGTGTCTCCGCAACATAGCACCTCAAAAATTGCTCCAATGACTGGTTGATTCTCTCCGTTTGCCCATTGGTCTGTGGGTGGTAGCCCGATGAAAATGACAGCTTCATGCCCATTTGTTGGCAGAATGCCCTCCAGAATTTAGAAACGAACTGGACTCCCCGATCCGACACTATGTTTTCCGGAATGCCGTGCAGCCGGAACACATGTGTAATAAACAGGTCAGCCAATTCCTGGGCCGAGGGGAGTCCTTTCAAGGGCACGAAATGGGCCATTTTACTGAAGCGGTCGACTACCACCCAAATGACCGACATACCTTCTGACTTGGGAAGTTCACCTACAAAATCCATGGACAAATGAGTCCATGGCTCACTCGGGGTGGGTAAAGGCTGCAAGGTACCCACAGGTGTTAGCTGGGAGGGTTTACTCTTGGCACAAATCGCACATTCCCTCACGTATTCCTTGCAATCAGCTGCCAAGGACGGCCACCAGGTGCATATGGCTACCAGATCCTGTGTTCTAGATGCCCCAGGATGCCCAGCATTTTTATGCGCATGGAACATCTCTAGAACCTGGAGACGGAACGGTAGCGGAATGAACAGCACCCCTGCGGGCTTTCCTTCCGGGATGTCTTGTTGCAAGGGAATTAGAGTCCCCTTCCAATCCTCCCAAGTCTCTGTTGCGGCCAGTACCAACCTCTGGGGAATAATAGTCTCTGGAGTGGAGGGCTGTGCTGTCTCTGACTCAAAGCACCTGGATAAAGCATCCGCCTTGACATTCTTGCTACCCGGGGTGTACGTAATAATGAAAGAGAACCGAGAGAAAAATAATGACCAACGAGCCTGGCGAGGGCTCAACCTCTTAGCCCCCTCGATGTACTCTATATTTTTGTGGTCAGTGTAGACCGTGACCGTATGCTCCGCTCCCTCTAACCAATGTTGCCATTCCTCGAAAGCTAACTTAATGGCTAAGAGCTCTCTGTTGCCAATATCGTAGTTCCTTTCCGCAGGGGAGAACCTACGGGAGAAGCAAGCACACAGGTGCATTCTACCCTGCAAGCCAGATCGCTGAGACAGCTCATCCCCCACCCCAACCTCTGAAGCATCCACCTCAACAATAAACGGAAAAGACGTATCCACATGTCTGAGGATGGGTGCAGAACAAAATAGGCCCTTCAGGGTGGCAAAAGCCTATAACGCCTCAGGAGACCAGTGAGTGGTATCTGCCCCTTTCTTGGTGAGACTGGTAAGTGGAGAAATGACCGTAGAGTACCCCTTTATGAACCTCCTATAATAGTTGGCGAAGCCAAGAAACCGCTGAAGCGATTTCAAGCCTACCGGCTGAGGCCATTCTAGAACAGCGGAGACCTTGGCAGGATCCATAGACAGGCCTGTGGTGGAAATTATGTACCCCAGGAAAGCGACAGATGTTACCTCGAAGATACACTTTTCTAGTTTTGCGTACAATAGGTTCTGCCTTAGCCTGTTCAAAACGAACCTCACATGGGTCCTATGTTCAGAGAGATTGTTGGAGAAGATAAGAATATCGTCTAGATAGACTAGAACAAATTTCCCCAACACCTCTCTGAAGACCTCGTTGATGAGTTCCTGGAAAACGGCCGGGGCATTACATAACCCGAAGGGCATCACCAGGTACTCATAATGCCCGTCCGGTGTATTAAAGGCCGTTTTCCACTCATCGCCCTTTCTTATGCGTACCAGGTTGTACGCACCTCGCAAATCCAGCTTAGAAAAGATCTGGGCGCCAGTGATCTGTGTGAACAAATCGTCTATCAGGGGTAGCGGATAGCGATTCTTTACTGTAATTTTGTTAAGACCGCGGTAATCGATGCAAGGCCGCAGGCCTCCGACTTTCTTTTTTACAAAATAGAAGCCTGCCCCAGCAGGCAACCGGGACGGGCGAATAAAACCTTTGACCAGATTCTCCCTGATGTACTCCTGCATAGCCAATTTTTCGGGCCCCGACAAATTGTACAAATGACCCCGGGGGGGGTACACAACCAGAACAGAGATCAATGGGACAGTCGAAAGGGCAATGTGGAGGCAATTTATCGGCTGCTTTGGGGCAGAAAACATCAGAATATTCCGCATACTGGTCTGGTACACCTCCCACCTGAACTCTGGTTTGCCCCAATGTTAACTTCCCCAAACACTGTTGAAAACAATGAGGAGACCAGGAGGTTAACTGACCCGTGGCCCAGTCTATGTGCGGTGAATGGATTTGCAACCACGGCATGCCTAAGATAATAGTGGAGGTTGACATGTGTAACACAAAAAATTGTAACTGTTCCCCATGCAATACCCCTATGGTGAGTTTCACCATCGGAGTCTGTGACAGGGCACGATTCCGTTGCAGAGGGGAATCGTCCACTGCCGTAACCTGAATGGGGGGTCTCACAGGAGTGAGTGGAAGACCCAACTCCTGAGCAAATTTGAAGTTCATAAAATTAGCCGCTGAGCCAGAGTCAATAAAAGCTTCAGTGGATACAGATTTATCCTCCCATGTAACAGTACAAGGGAGAAGCAATTTTTTCTCTTTAAGGGGTGAAATTTGTGTGCCCAGGGTGTCACCCGCCACTACTCCTAGGCAAACTCGTTTCCCGACCTGTTAGGGCAGTTTCGCACTCTATGCCCTGCTGCTGCACAATACAGGCACAGCTGTTCCGTCATTCTCCGCCTTCGCTCCACCTGGGTCAGTTTCGATCGACCAATCTGCATTGGTTCGGGCGGAGGCAAGGCCGGGGAGGGTGAGACAGGCGGAGAAGGTGTTACTAGGGGTGTAGCGGATGGTGCCGCGTACGATGTCACCCTGACACGGTGACTGCCCCTAGCCTGCCTCTGATGGCGTAACCTGCGATCAACTCGAATGGCCGATGATATGGCCTCATCAACTGTCTTGGGCTCGGGTACGGTTAACATTAGGTCAGAGACCTCCTCCGACAACCCAGACAAGAAGTAATCCATCAGGGCAAAGTTGTCAAATCTAGCGGTGACTGACCACCTACGGTATTCTGCCGCATAATCCTCGACCGAACCTCTGCCTTGCCGCAAAAGTTTGAGCTTCCACTCAGAGGACGCAGCAAGGTCAGGGTCGTCGTAAATTACGGCCATGGCCTTAAAGAATTCCTCTACCGAGGTCAGAGCTGTATCAGTAGGGGGTAGGTTATATGCCCAGGACTGGGAGTCACCAGTCAGCAAAGTTTTAATAAAGATGACCCGTTGGGTCTCAGTCCCCGAGGATCGGGGTCTCAACTCGAAATACGATAACACTCTACTCCTGAAATTCCGGAAGTCAGACTTGTGGCCGGAAAATTTATCAAGTACAGGCATACGTATGTCATCACTAAGAGGGGATCGCACTGAATCAACTGACGTCTAGAGGGTTTTCACAGAGCCTGATAAGGCATCAATTAAGGCTTTGTGCTGGCCCAGTGCTTGATGGATGTTATCCACCGAAGTGGCAAGCACAGTCAGAGGATCAGCGCGTGATTCCATCTGTTTTTTTGGTCTGGCGTTCTGTAACGATCGGTGAAGCACAGAGAGGATCTGATTACCGGTGATCTGCAGTATCACAGGGAATACAGATGTATACCAGATTATAAGTGATCTGCAGTATCACCGATAATCCGATATACTAGCTAACCTCTGTTCACCTGAGTAGAGTGTAGTGTTTGGTGTAACAGTAACACTTTGAGGACAAGCCTCAGCGCAGTCAGGAGTACTGCACGGATTCCTTCCGCAGGCCAGGTCAGAGTTCAGGAGAATGGTCAGGCAGGCAATAGGTCATAACAGATAATCACAATCAAACTAGTACTTTAGCTATCAACAGAATCTAGCTTAGTGTAGGATTACAGCTCCAGCTGGTCCCGGCACACTTGCGGATCTGACTACGGATCTGGGTGCTCCCACGTATGTGATCGCAACGCCAGACACCAGAGGAATGACCAGGTAGCAGTATATATACACAGGTGTCCCCCCAGCACCTCCCTAAGTGCTGGACCAATGGGAAGTGGAGCTAGAGTCAGCTGACCAGCCTGGTCAGCTGACTCCTTACTGAGTGTCATAAATCCTGCCTGAGTGCGCGCGTCACTCTGAAACCTGAGGGACTACGAGTCCCAGCCACAGCAGCCCCGCTCTGCGGTGTCTCCGCAGCGGGGGTATGCGCACTAACCGCTGCGTCCAACGCGGCGGTTTCTCCGTGCTCCGCAGACGCCTGCACGGAGATAGCCGCCTCACGCTGAGGGGAGGCGGCTACCTCTCCGTGTGTGGCGCGTCCGTGCGCGGAAAGAGCCGCCTGCCGCTGGCTCATGGCGGCGGCTCTTCCGCGTTTACTCACATTTCCATTTCCTTGTGACACAGCCCAGCACTAAACACAGGCTATGCATAGGTGCCCCCAGTATAGGTATCCAGGCTAGGTGCCTCCAATACAGGTAGCCAAGCATAGGTGCCCCCAGTATAGGTATCCAGGCTAGGTGCCTCCAATACAGGTAGCCAAGCATAGGTGCCCCCAGTATATGTATCCAGGCTAGGTGCCTCCAATACAGGTAGCCAAGCATAGGTGCCCCCAGTATAGGTAGCCAGGCTAGGTGCCTCCAATACAGGTAGCCAAGCATAGGTGCCCCCAGTATAGGTAGCCAGGCATAGGTGCCCCAGTATAGATAGCCAGGTATAGGTGCCCCCAGTATAGGTAGCCAGACTAGGTGCCCACAATACAGGTAGCCAGGTATAGGGGCTCCCTGTATAGATAGCCAGGTATAGGTGTCCCCAGTATAGGTAGCGAGGTATAGCTGCACCAGTATAGGCCGTCTACTGATAACAACAACACATCCATCTGCCATGCCCCTCCTCAAGCCCATTGCCTAATTGTCCCCTCTCTCTATATATATATATATCACAGGTAAGAAGGGCTAGGCAGAAATCAAGGTCAGGCAATGGACAGGTCAGGTCGGGCAGCAAACAGGGAGAGTCCATCAACAAGCATTCGTTCAGTCCAGGCAGCAATCAGGCAGAGTCCAGTAACAAGCAATAGGGTCAAAGTCCAGCAAAGCAATCCACAGGTTCAGAGAGCACCCAGCACCGCAGTAAGCAGAAGCATACGCTAACACAGGCAAAGTCAGAGTGCACTCAGCAAGCTTAAATATATCAGGCATCCAATCAGTGGCCAGCCACATGTACACAGGAACCAATCACAGGCCACAAAGATTCTTGCCTAAGTGTCAGCTTATAAGGAGGTCAGCTAGGGGATCTTTGCTGTTGGCCGGGGGGGTTTCAGGAGGACAGCGCGGGCACAGGATGACTGCAAGAAGCCCCAGTTAAGTTAAACCTATTTTTGTTTGTTTGTTTGTTTTTTGTATTTTTTACACTTTAGATTTCCTTTATTGTGCATGAAATTGTTTGATTGATCGGTCGTGGGATTTTACCATCAATGAGCAACATTAGATACTAGAAAGCAAAAATAATTACATAATTAAATATATAAATAAGAATAGATTTGATTGTTTTCACTATATATTAGAAAATAAATGCAAAAAAATATATAAAATAAGTAAAATGAAAAATATGCCATTGACCATCATGAATCAAAATATGATTATTTTTGTTGTTGTTGTTGTAAAGATGATCAGAGAAAGTTCTTGGTCCCTGCCTGATTTGAACACAACAGAAATCTCCACAGATTGAAGAATTCCACAGGGACCTGATTTACTGAATATAAACACTGGTCCTCAGTCTGTGAGCAGCAAGATAGTATGATTCTATGGAAAGTATGCTTGCTGCAGCACTATGAGCTAATAGAACAATCCTGATTTATTACAAGTCCTCTCATCTCCCTACATGACAGGTCACAGATGGACACCTTGTTTCCGATGTGATAAGATGGACACAGAGACCAGTGTAAGCTCCGTACCAAGCAGTTTTAAAGGCAGAAATTATATTTTCCAATAAAGCTCAAATGTTATCTTTGCTTTTTTTGAAACGAGGATGTCTTGTTTTATGCTCATCACATGCTCTTTGTGTTATGTGTAATGCGTTTATTGATTTTTTGTGAAAGCTCCTCTAGATTACATTTTTAGTGGCATCTTTTGGCTAAAATAACCATGTCTAGAACTGAACTGCTGCGGGGAAAGAGAAGGGATAAACATTACCAAAGTATCAATGATGTCATCTACACCCCTTACCCCATTTGGTACACTCTACTGCTGGCAATGCTTTCTGAGTGCTGCAAGTTGGTCTGAGCATTTGATAAACTTAATAAAAAGGAGGGGAAAAAGGGAAATGGCTGACTTTTTTTTACTAAAAAAACAATGGTTGATGAAAGGAGCCACAGTGAAACCTGTCACATTTGTTCAAAATAGTACCTTCCTTTTCAGTGTATCCGAGGTGAATCTTGGGTACAAAAAACACATACTTACCTAAAAAGAGGGAAGCCTCTGGATGCTATAGAGGGTTCCAATGCCATCCTCTGGTAACCCGTTGTCAAGCACTTTCAAAGAATTCTGACAAGGTTTTTTCAGAATGAAGATCAGGGCTGCGCTCGTGCTGGGAGAGAAGCCCCCACTGTAACTTTCCATGCCACAGCAGGACTCACTGTAACTTAGCATCCCGTGTGCCAGTTATTTCGGCGCCACTCAGTTCGGCGCGCTGAGATCCGAATGACGGCTCTCACCGCTGCCGCTAAACTCCGAGGCGGCGTTAAATACTGTTCCCCCTCCGAGTTGTCTCAACTCGGAGGGAGATGTAATTTGGGTTCTGGCAGCGAATTACTACTATGCGCCTCACGCAGCATAGCATTGCTGCTATGGGGTGCCCAGTTTCAGCGCTCGGCTCTCAGAGCTGTGTGCCGAAATAAGCTGATCCGTAGCATCCCAATGCAGTACCCACTGTAGCTTAGCTCCCGCTGTAGTTTAGCACCCGCAGCAGCTCCAGTTGTAGCTTAGGACCCACTGTAGTTTAGCACCTATTGTAACTTAGCACCCACTGTAGCTTAACACACACTTCAGCACCCACTGTAACTTAGCATCCCACTGCAGCACCCACTGTAGCTTAGCACCCAGTACAGCACCCACTGTAGCTTAGCAACCAGTGAAGCACCCACTGTAGCTTAGCACCCAGTGCTGCCCCCACTGTAGCTTAGCATCCAGTGCAGCACCCACTGTAGCTTAGCATCCAGTGCAGCACCCACTGTAGCTTAGCATCCAGTGCAGCACCCACTGTAGCTTAGCATACAGTGCAGCACCCACTGTAGCTTAGCATCCAGTGCAACACCCACTGTAGCTTAGCACCCAATGCTGCCCCCACTTTGGTTTAGCACCCATTGGGCTTGATCAGTTAGCATGCGAAGTGCCGCTCGTGGACTTTTGCGCGCGCAAAGTCCCGCGATCATGGATATTTGCATGCGATATTGCTGACTTTTGCATGCGATCGCGCACAAAAGTCTGCGTTATCGTTCACAAATGTCCGCGATCGTGTGATCACGGGACTTTGCGTGCACAAAAGCCCCCTTCACGTGCTAACTGTTTAGCACGCCCATGCTAACAGTTAGCACGGGTTTGTGAATCAAGCCCATTGTAACTTAGCACCCACTGTAGCTTAACACCCACTGCAGCACCCACTGTAGCTTAACACCCACTGCAGCACCCACCGTAGCTTAGCACACACTGCTCAAAACCCAAAGGTGCTTAGCACCCACTTGAACATGCCACCTAAATGCACTTAGCACCCACTGCAACATAACACCCAAATATACTTAGCCAGCCAGTCCAGTGTTCTTGTTGTCCATATTCATTATCACTTTTACTTTTACCACTCTCTGTATTTGTTTGCCTACCCTTTGTCTCTCTCTCTGCTTACTCACTGTCTATCTCTCTGTCAACCCTCTATTATGCTTGGTACACACCATGCAATTTCCCATCAGATTGACGGGTTGAATCATTAATTTCCGAAAGGTCCAATCTGATTTCTGATCGTTTTTGTGCAGAAGTAATCAGAAAATATCAGACGTGTTGTAAATTATCGATTAGACCCATCAATCAGATTGGAAATTGCACTGTGTGTGTCAGGCATAACCCTCTGTCTCTCTCCTACCAACTCTCCTGTCTCTCTCTGTCTACCCACTAAATGTCTGCCCACCTACTGTCTATCTGCTCCATCCTTTCTGTCCATCTATCTCTCCTTCCATCTCTTACCCTCTGTCTGTCTCTCCTTCTACCCACGGTCTCTCTCTTGCTGCCCACCCACTCACTGTCTGCCCACCCAGGCCACTGTCCATCTGTCACATCTTCTCTGTCCATCTATCTCTCCTTCCATCTCTTACCCTCTGTTTGTCTCTCTGTCCACCCATTGTCTCTCTCTTGCTGCCCACCTACTTACAGTCTGCCCATCCACTCACTGTCTTCCCACCCTCTCTGTTAATTTCTCTATTAACTTCTGTCTCTCTCTGAATATCTGTTCATCTCTCTGTTCACCCTATCTCTCACCCTCTGTTTCTATTTTTTCACCTCTCAGCCTATGGTTACTACATTTGTCACAGTCCTCATAGTTGCTGTATTAATAACTTGGAGGCCTCATGGTTGCTTTATTGGTCACTTAGAAACCTTGTGGTTGCTGTGTAGGTCATTTAGAGACATCATGGTTGATTTATTGGTCAGTTGGAGTTCTCATGGTTGCCACATTTGTCACTTGGAGGCCTCATGGTTGCTGCATTTGTCACTTGGAGGCCTCATGGTTGCTGCATTTGTCACTTGGAGGCGAGGCCTCATGGTTGCTGAAGTTGTCATTTGGAGGCCTCATGGTTGCCGCATTTGTCATTTACTTGCAATATTATAATTCCTACCATAGCTAATGTCCTATATTATTATTATTATTATTATTATTATTATTATTATTATTATTATTATTATTATTTATAGCACTGAAATTTTCTGCAGCATTTTACAGAGCACTTAGTCATGTCTTTGGTTATGCTCAGATGAGCTCACAATCTAATCATACCATGATCATAGTCTAATGTCCATTATAATAATAATAATTATTTTTTTTATTATGCATTTATATAGCACTGGCATATTCTGCAGCACTTTACAGAGGAATACATAGTCATGTCACTGAGTTTCCTCACAGAAGCTTACAATCAAATCATACCATAATCATAGTCTAATGTCCTACATTAGAACAAAATAAATACAGGGGGCTAAAAGAAGCCCCAGGTGAATTCAACACACCAGATTTAATTAATTTTAAGTTACCTTTAGGCCTAGTGCACACCAGAGTGGTTCGGTTGTGTTTTTAGGAAAGCTTGCGGCTGAGGAAACGCTTGGGTAATGTATTTCAATGGGCTGGTGCACACCAGAGCGGGTCGGTTTTAGCTGAAACGCAAACTCCCGGGTTGCGGCATTTTTTGGATTTCGGAGGCATTTCTGCCTTCAACGTTAAGTATAGGAAAAACGAAAAACGCTTGATAAAACGCTAGATCAGAGCGGTTTTCCAGGCGTTTTTGTTACAGTAGCTGTTCAGTAACAGCTACTGTAACAATATCTGTAATCTGCTACATAAAAATGCTACCAAAAGCGATTCACTTTAAGTAAAAAACACTACACAAAACCGCAAAACGCTAGCAAAACGCTTTATAATAATAAGAAAAAATGCTTCAAAAAACGCTAGCTTTTTGCAGATCTGCTAGCGGTTTCTGGTGTGCACTGTGCACCAGGCCTTAAGGAGCATTGCTTAGGTCTAGATATAATCTTAATCATTAAGGCTTACACTATGGACGTACCAAAAATTAGCAGTTCCTATGTATGCCTGGTTTTAGGCCTTGTTCACATCTAAAATCGAAATTGCAAACACTAGTATTTTGCGATTTTGTGCACAATTTTTTATTTTTTTAGCGCCTCCCAGTGCTCCACTGCATGCTGCTTTTTTTAAGTGTCAGAAAGTGAACTCTTTGACCCGGAAAATAAGAAAAACAATAAATTTATTCTTAAAAACGTGAAGACAATCGCTTCACAAGGGTTTTGCATTTTTCCTGTACCTTCCATCAAAAATGGCTCATGCAGCGCTTTGCTGAGCGGATCGGAAACAAACCAGCTCAGATGTGAACTCTCTCATAGGGAATCATTGCACAAGCGTTTTTAGGGCAATTTTTAAAATTGGCAGCACTTGAAAAAATGCTGAAAACACCCTAGATGTGAATGAGCCCTTAAAAAACATACAGATGAAACTCAAAAAATTTGAATATCAAGCAAAAGTCCATTTATTTTAGTAATTCCACTTAAAGAGACTCTGTAACATTAAAAAGATCCCCTGGGGGGTACTCACCTCGGGTGGGGGAAGCCTCCGGATCCTAATGAGGCTTCCCACGCCGTCCTCTGTCCCACGGGGGTCTCGCCGCAGCCCTCCGAACAGCCGGCGACTGTGCCGACTGTCAGTTCAATATCTACCTTTGCTGGCTCCAGCGGGGGCGCTGTGGCGGCTTTCCATTCCAAACTACACGGAAATACCCGATCTCATTCGGGTCCGCTCTACTGCGCAGGCGCAGGAAACTTGCGCCTGCGCAGTAGAGCAGATCCGACGGCGATTGGGTATTTCCGTGTAGTTCGGAGCCGACAGCCGTCAGAGAGCCTGCGCAGGAGCCGGGAAGGTAAATATTGACGTCACCGCTGCACGGAGGGCTGCAGCGAGACCCCTGACGGATGGAGGACGGCGTGGGAAGCCTCATTAGGATCCGGAGGCTTCCCCCACCCGAGGTGAGTACCCCCCAGGGGATCTTTTCATGTTACAGATCCTCTTTAAAAGTAATTCAACTTAAGAAAAAAAAAAAACCCAAAGCCAAATATTTCAAGTCTTTGTTTGTTATAATTTGATGATTATGGCTTACAGCTTATGAGAACCCCAAAATCAAAATCTCAGACCATTAGAATATTGTGAAAAGGTTCCATAGTCTAGGCTCAACGTGTCAGACTCAGACCTTCAAAGGGTCAAAGGGTTCCTATTTCATATATTAGTTTTTTTCTTTTAAGTTAAATTACTGTAACAAATGGATTTCTGCACGATATTCATTTTTTTTTTTTTGTTTTATCTGTAATGCATTAAGAGTGCTAGTTTTCCATTTTAAAAAGTCAAAACTTTGTTCTACAGTTAAACCATGACACATCAAGACCAGGATCGGTAGTGTGGATTGTGTCTGCCATAAAATGGATTGTTTTTTCTTCATGTATGTCGATATTTGACTAAATCATACAGTACAATCGTTAAAAAAAGTCACCTGCCTTTTCTTTTTTTAATTGTACGATAAATGTAGGCGGCTCTTGAAGTAAACCAGACAACGGTCACCACTATAGTTTTGCTAGGATTTCAGAACCTTAGAAGTTTTAAAGTCGCCATCTTCATTTTGCTGTTTTTGGCTTACATTGTGACAATATGTGGAAACTTTTTGATAATCCTTTTAGTGAGCTGCAGCAAGACTCTCCGCCACCCCATGTACTTCTTTATCTCCCAGCTCTCTGTAGCAGATGTCATGCTGAGTGCTGATATTGTTCCTAACATGCTTAAAACGTTCTTAGAAGAACATGTTCAGATGTCTCTAACAGGTTGTCTTACTCAGTTTTTCTTCTTTGGGGCCGCTGAAACATCAGAGTGTCTCCTCCTAATGGTCATGTCTTTTGATCGCTACTTGGCCATTTGCAACCCCTTGCGTTATAATTCCATCATGGACCTTGTCCTCTCCTTGAAGTTAGTTTTAATCTGTTGGCTCCTGACCATTGCCATGTTCATCTTAACAGCTACAAAAATTTGCAACCTGCATTTCTGTCGGAGGGTCATAAACCACTTGTTTTGTGACCTATTTCCTCTGCTGGACCTTTCTTGTTCTGATACTTCTGTGGTGCAAATGGAAATTTTTTTGCTTTGTGTTCCAGTCGTAGTTCTGCCAAGCCTTGTGATTGTAATATCATATATTTACATCACCTTAACTATCCTAAGGATTCCTACAGGGACCGGCAAACAGAAAGCCTTCTCCACTTGCAGTTCTCACCTGACTGTGGTGGTTATTTACTATGGCTCATTGATGGCTATTTACTTTGTTCCAAGCAAAGGGCAGTCTTTAGTCCTCAGTAAAGTCCTCTCATTGCTATATACTGTTGTAACCCCATTGCTAAATCCAATTATATATAGTTTGAGGAACAAAGATATTCAAAAGGCTCTGGAGAAGCTTGCTAAAATTTAAAGACCAGATAAAACGTGTCAATATGGACAACAATGGATCTACGATTTACGCTCCCAGTGTTCTTCTAGCTTCTAAAGATCTAAATAATTTCAGTGAGGTTATTACAATGTCTTACCTGTTTACTGGTTTGATATAAGTGATTAACATATGTTAATTTTATTGCAGTGGTTTTTGTTATGCTATTACATTGCAATGCATGACAGACGCTGTAACCCTGTGTGTGTTATTGCAACAGACACACACACACCAAGGGTTAAATATGTATTTACTTTGTGTGGAAAGCGCTGCTGTAAAGGGAGCATGCAGGTGCCACCAGGGCGAGCAGAGGCACAAAACAAGAAACCAGCCTTTTGCGAGACAGTCTGAGCAAGGCAGAGACACAGACAATAGAGCACTAACAGAGTGAGAGGTAACTGAAAACAGCAGAGACATGACAGAGACACAGAGACAGCAGCACAGCAATGCATACAAGAGTGAGATAACAGGAAACAGCAGAGACATGAAAGTGACACAGAGACAGCAGCACAGCAATGCATACAAGAGTGAGACAGAGAAACAAGTGACAGGATTCAAGAGAAAGAGTGAAGACTGCAGTGCAGTGTCTGGAGAGATTGGGCGACAACAGCTGGCAGACAAGATACTGAGTAGGAGACAGTGGTGAAGAAAGTTTAAAAGACAGCGGTGAAGAGCTGGCAGACAGCAGAGTGCTGTGTGAGGAAGATTCTTGCAAGTTAATACTAATAAACTGTATCACATATTTGTTTCTTGAACTAGGCCTGATGATCCTAGCAGGCTGAAGATATGTAATAGGCCTACCCATACTATTTATGCTTAAAAAGAAGCTTACAAATGTGTTTTGTCACTGAACGTTTTATCCTTGTGATTTAATACAAATATTGCTTAAAAAGAACTTGATTGGTGTCTGGAGGATTTCTTTACAGTTAGTGTTCTGGAGGTGTTACATTGCTGATGAGGGTGAGGGTGGTTCCTTGTGAGCCAGAATTCAATAACTCTACTGCTTGCCTATGGAGTGGGAAGGTTTCTGGATCTTATTGAGCCTTCCCTGTCCCCTGTAAGTGTCCTGGTTCCAGTGCTGCCCCCTCCCCTTTAAATTTTCTGCCCCCAGGAGCTCTCAAAAGGCTTCAGAAGCACTTGCGTCTCCCAGTGCTTTCAACGATGGGTGGCTCCTTACTGCACATTTGTGAGAGCGCGGTTGTTCATGCGTATTACGGAGCTTCCCCTCTTCAGAAGCACTCAGGATATCAGCGCTTCTGAATCCTTCCAAGGGCTCCTAAAAACATATTTGACCAGGTGGATGGGAACCTGGAAGGATGGAGGGCTGAAAACCTAAAATGGGGTGGGGGCTGACAGCACTGGAACGATGGGACCAAGCAAGGACAAGGAAGGCTTTATAGGATCCAGAGCCTCTCTTCACCATAGGTGAGTATCTGATTTTAATATTTATTTATTTATTGTAATTTTGCTTCAGTATTACTTTAATTCAGGAGGCAAGCAACTAGATGTTGGCTACTTAATCAGTGCCTCCCAATGAATGGTTATAGTAAATTGAGAAACAATAGAACTTGCTGTACAAGCCAATTTTGTGATATGAGTCAATAATCCATCAACATGAGTAGGTTGGTCCTGTATTTTTAGTAGTGTTGGGCGAACAGTGTTCGCCACTGTTTGGGTTCTGCAGAACATCACCCTGTTCGGGTGATGTTCGAGTTCGGCCGAACACCTGATGGTGTTCGGCCTTTTAAGTTCGGGTTCGCCCCGAACTACTAATTGGCCGCCGAACAGGGCTGAACAGGGACCCTGTTCGGCCGAACAGGGCCCTGTTCGGCCGAATACTGCCCCCCTATGGGGTCGCAGGCATAAGGGGGGAGCATGCCCCGATCGCGGGGGGGGGGGGGGGTCGGAAATTCCTCCCACCCCCTCCGCTAGCGCTCCCCCCTCTGCCCGCTTCCCCATACAAAAGTTTCAGGAAGTACTGGTCCGGTGGTAGTGGGTGGCTTGCAGTGGGCGGCACTGTGAAGTGAGTGACTGAGGAGGAGGAGTCCGGAGAGTGATGCGTTGAGGGAGGCCGGGCAGCGGGCGGTTCAGCAGTAGTACCGTACTACTGCTGAGCCGCCCGCTGCCCAGCCTCCCTCAACGCGTCACTCTACGCGACCCCATAGGGCCCCCAAAAGCGGGATGTTCGGGGAGTTCGGGGTTCGGCCCGAACATGCCGAACATTGCGGCCATGTTCGGCGAACTTTCCCGAACCCGAACATCCAGGTGTTCGCCCAACACTAATTTTTAGTATACTTATTGCATCAAAAAGGGTTGAGGACCTTACGTGATACTTTGTTATTTGTGCTTCCACAAATAGTTATAGAAGTTGTTTTCAAGAGTTGTAAACCCTTCAATCATTCTAGAGTCCCTAGTTCTAGCCTTCAAACAAACAACAGACCTCAGACACAAACTGGTTTGCAGAAAGTTTCACTCTGATGCGGTGTATCTCAGGAGCAAACCCAGGATTTTCAAGGGGGGATTCCCGAAAGGTCTCCCTCAGCCACTCACAATGCAGTATAATAGTATGGCAGGACATCATGCTGGGTACAAACAATGCAATTTCCTGTCTGACTGACAGGATTTGAAGATTATCTCCGACATGCATGTCTGATCTGCTCCTGATCGACAATGGGATCGATAAGGAGCAGTTTGGATACAGATAATAATGAAGACAGCCGACGTTGGTAATGAAGGGACACAGGGCTTTGGTCATAATTGGTTCTGTGCTCTTTTACCTTCCCCAGAGCTGCTCCATGCTCTGTACACACCCTGCTGCTCCATCTAAAGTCAACTGTAGCAGGGAAAAAAAAGGGAGCAGTGCTGTGAGCTGAAGGATACCTGCAGATATTCTGGTGTCTCAAATTGTGCCTGCCCCAGACACTGCACCGGCCCTGGTTTGAGGGGGGATTCTGGGCAGCTGTAATCCCCCCTCATCTGGCCTATGTATCTCATACAATGCAACACGTTTGACATGGGATATTACGTAGGAGAAACTTCAGAAAAAAACTAATCTACATAGACACACTATAAGAAAAATATGCATAAGAAAATAGCACTGGAAGGCCTGGAGGCAAACCATACACAAAAAAGAGGAGAACATACAAACTGCATGCAGTTAGTAGAATCCACTGTTACATAGGAAGAGTGACTCATGCTGTACTGTCAATTTGCATTTAATTACTAAAAAGTGTTAACTTTTGTGTTTTTTAGACGAAATCCGACAACTGTTGCCATCTCATATTTTGCTTGTCTTATCTTATTATTTCTTAGCTAGTTTTTGTAACGATCGGTGTAACACAGAGAGGATCTGATTACCGGTGATCTGCAGTATCACTAGCAATACAGATATATACCAGATTATAGATGATCTGCAGTATCACCGATAATCAGATATATAAGCTAACCTCTGGTCACCTGAGAAGTAAGAGTGTTTGGTGCAAACAGTAATATACAGAGGGCTGGGCCTCAGAGTAGTAAGGAGTCCTGCACAATTCCTTCTAGACTCTCCCGGAAGGAGGAGTCAGGCTGAGAGAAGGAACAAGAGTGACACTCAAGGGGGAGTGTCACTACCAGGACTGGAAACCGCCTCAAACAGGAAGGTCGGTTCTCGAGGTCGGACAAGCTAGGTCGTAAACACACGGACAGATAAAGTACAGATTCAGAAAGCGGAGGCGGAGTCTAAAGTATAGGCAGGGTTCGGCAACAGGGTATCAGAAATATCGAGGTACAAAATCAGAAGGCAGATGCAGAGTCTAAGGACGAGCCGGGGTTCGGCAAAAGAGTATCAGAATGACAAAGTACAGGATCAGAGTTCAGGAGAATAGTCAAGCAGGCAGAAAGTCATAACAGATAATCACAATCAAACTAGTACTTTAAACTATCAACAGAATCTAACTAAGTGTAGGATTACAGCTCCAGCTGGTCCCGGCACACTTCAGGATCTGACTCAGGTCTGAGTGCTACCACAATGTGATCGCAACGCCAGACAAAGAACAACTGAACAACCAGCAATATATATACAAGATCCCCCTCCAGCACCTCCCTAAGTGTTTGACCAATGAGGAGGAGCAGAATTGTCAGCTGACCGGCCTGGTCAGCTGACCTCTTTCTGGCTGCCATATAAGTTCTGCCTCTCCGCGCGCATGTGTGTCATTCTGAATCTAGAGGGACTATGAGTCCCAGCCACACCATGCCTGGCTCGCACGCCTGCCGCGGGGGCCGCCGCATTGCACGCGGCGGCTTCCCCGTGTTCACCCCTACCGCTGGCCGCGACGTCATGCGCACGATTGGCTGCAAGCAACGCGGACTCCCCCGTGCCATTCATGTGGCATGCGGCGGTTTCCCCGCGTTGCGCCGCCATGCTGGACGCGGAAGCAGCCGCCCTGCTCTGAGAGCAAGCGGCTGCCTTTCCGTGTTTCCTCACAGTTTTGGATAATTCCAGCCAGTTAGGTATTGCACACATTGTCACCATACTCCAAGAAAACATAGATTGTTCAAGGACATGACATATTCAGACATTCTGATTGGCTTTGCACATTATTTCTTACTAAAGTGTAAAATTCACCAGGCAAAAATTAAGATCTATTGGTGCATCTTTATGTGTAGGGCTTGCTTGGAACACCCTATGAGCCCTTTTAAACTAAATCGGGGTGCTTCTGGACTCTCCAGTAAATTGTAAAATTTTGCCAATAGTGCAAAATGAACTTGCTTGTGTGTATCAGTCTCTTTAACTCCTTTCACTCTGTTATTCCTTCTTTTCCTCTTATTGTGCATGTCCTCTGTGTGCCTGTTTATGCCTATATGATGTTTACCATGGGAGACCACTGCCTGTTGCAGTTCTCTATGGCCCCATCTCTCCTATCTCTTGCTCGCTCAGCTTCTTCTAACCTGGAAACTAGGCCCTGCAGATGTTCCTTGAGTTTTTGAACAACCCCATCATGCTATTTTTAATATCCATGGATAGGGTTGTCATATCAGCCACTGTGGGAAGCTGTTATATATGTCTTAAAATGGATCTGTTGCTTACTGGTGTCTCAGAGGACAGAAGACCAGAGGCGTCCCAAAGCAGTGCATCAGACACCATGTCAGTTGCCATGAGGTGCAATAAGTTGAGTCAACTTATGTAACTGCACATCGTTGTGCAGCTCAAAATGTGTCAAACTCAAAAACTTCAGTGTTTCATCATTTTATATGATGATGCATACCTGGGAGGTATGTAAAACCGCTTGCTGTGCAGTATATTCTGCACACAGCCTCTGGCGGCTACCCCGAGCCGAGGTCGGGATTACCTCCCTGAGCTGCGGTTTTCTGCCCTGACCCTAGCTCGGGGTTACCGCCAAGGAGGTTAAACACTTGAACAATTATTTCCAACGATAAAACTGAAAAAAAATAATGAACACCTATTGAGTATATTTCGTAAACTATGGTGAACAGAATAATATGCTTAAAGTGAGTGGAGCATAATGCAATACACACGCAATTCTGCTTACCGCAGTTTAGTGACTATACCCCAATAAATTGCATACAATGTACTGCATTCTGCTCTACTCATCAGGGGGGAGATTTTATGCACGTAATTCTGACTATTGCAGTTTAATAAATACAGACCTGTAAAATCCAATATAAGTGAATAGCCTGGGTACATTCTGTATGGTGGTTGGGATATTACCCTTCACTCAGGGACATGCTAGGTACAAACGATGGATTTTTCGGTCAATTTTCTGTCCAACCGGTTCGCCGCTCGATTTTCCGCTCAATTCTCTTATCTTTTTTATCAATTTCTAATAACCTATATGAGGAATTGACCATAAAAATATCGGAAATAATATTGGACATGACGAAATATATCTATCGGACTATCTATCTGCCAAAAAAATTTGTGGTGTGTACCTAGCCATACAGTACAGCAGCAGACCCTGACTTTCTATGACACTAATCTAATGCCTCTCACCTATATAGCATTGTTCTGAAATGTTCCCTGGCCCCAACTCACCTACTAGTCATAGTCTGAATCTAAGGGCTCATCCACACTGTCCATGGTACAATTTAATGTAATACATAACATGCCTCCTCCACTTTCACATCCAGGACTTC
Organism: Hyperolius riggenbachi; assembly: GCF_040937935.1. Lineage (NCBI taxonomy): Eukaryota > Metazoa > Chordata > Amphibia > Anura > Hyperoliidae > Hyperolius > Hyperolius riggenbachi. The sequence continues at coordinate 19,678,425 of NC_090648.1, forward strand.
TCAAGAGTGTTTCCTCTCTGACAGAGCTCTCTCCTATAGCCTATAGCTTATTCATTGTCCTCCAAGCCTGGAAACCTTTAACCACTTGCCGACCGCCTACTTCATATTGGCGGCGGCAAAGTGGCAGCCCCAGGACCACGTAACGCAGATTGGCGTCAGGTCCTGGGGCACTCTTTGGCCGGGGATCGCGCGCTGGGATGCGCGCGCATCCGCCGGCAATAGGCTCCGCCCACCCGCGACGTCAACCCGCCGGCCAATCAGAAGCGCCGGCGGGTTGTTAACCCGACGATCGCCGGATAGGAAGCGTATAATACGCTTTGTAATGTTTACAAAGTGTATTATACAGGCTGCCTCCTGCCCTGGTGGTCCCAGTGTCCGAGGGACCACCAGGGCAGGCTGCAGCCACCCTAGTCTGCACCCAAACACACTGATCTGCCCCCCCCTGCCCCCTGATCGCCCACAGTACCCCTCAGACCCCCCCCCTGCCCACCCCCCAGACCACCGTTTGCACACAATCACCCCCCTAATCACCCATCAATCACTCCCTGTCACTATCTGTCAACGCTATTTTTTTTTTTAGTCCCTAAACTGCCCCCTGCTCCCTCCTGATCACCCCCCCACCTGTCACTGTTACCCATCAGATTAGACCCTAATCTGCCCCTTTGCGGGCACCCAATCACCCGCCTACACCTCAGAACGCCCTCAGATCCCAGCCCTGATCACCTCGCTAGTGCATTGCTTGCATCTATTTCCCCCCTCTAATCACACCTTGAGACACCCATAAATCACCTCCTGTCACCCCCTAGCACACCTACCTCAGATCAGGCCCTAATTTGCCCCGTGTGGGCTCCCGATCACTCGGCCAAACCCTCAGATCCCCCTCAGACCCCCTTCCGATCACCTCCCCAGTGCATTGATTGCATCTATTTTCCCCTCTAACCGCCCCCTGAGACACCCATCAATCACCTCCTGTCACCCCCCCTAGCACTCCTATCCATCAGATCAGGCCCAATACATCCTGTCATCTAAGAGGCCACCCTGCTTATGACCGTTTCCACAAAATTTGCCCCCTCATAGACCACCTGTCATCAAAATTTGCAGATGCTTATACCCCTGAACAATCATTTTGAGAAATTTGGTTTCCAGACTACTCACAGTTTTGGGCCCGTAAAATGCCAGGGCAGTATAGGAACCCCACAAGTGACCCCATTTTAGAAAGAAGACACCCCAAGGTATTCTGTTAGGTGTGACAAAAAATAAAATCTTCTATGAACTCACCATACCCCTAATGGAATACCTTGGGGTATCTTCTTTCTAAAATGGGGTCACTTGTGGGGTTCCTATACTGCCCTTGCATTTTAGGGGCCCTAAACCGTGGGGAGTAGTCTAGAAAACAAATGCCTCAAAATGACCTGTGAATAGGACGTTGGGCCCTTTAGCGCACCTAGGCTGCAAAAAAGTGTCACACATGTAGTATCGCCATACTCAGGAGAAGTAGTATAATGTGTCTTGTGGTGTATTTTTACACATACCCATGCTGGGTGGGAGAAATCTCTCTGTAAATGGACAATTGTGTGTAAAAAAAAATCAAAAATGTGTCATTTACAGAGATATTTCTCCCACCCAGCATGGTTATATGTAAAAATACACCACAAAACACATTATACTACTTCTTCTGAGTACGGCGATACCACATGTGTGACACTTTTTTGCAGCCTAACTGTGCTAAGGGGCCCAAAGTCCAATGAGTACCTTTAGGATTTCACAGGTCATTTTGAGACATTTGGGTTCAAGACTCCTCCTCACGGTTTAGGGCCCCTAAAATGCCAGGGCAGTATTGGAACCCCACAAATGACCCCATTCTAGAAAGAAGACACCCCAAGGTATTCCGTTAGGCATATGGTGAGTTCATAGAAGATTTTATTTTTTGTCACAAGTTAGCGGAAATTGATATGTATTGTTTTTTTTTCACAAAGTGTAATTTTCCGCTAACTTGTGACAAAAAAAAAATCTTCTATGAACTCACCATACCCCTAATGGAATACCTTGGGGTGTCTTCTTTCTAAAATGGGGTCACTTGTGGGGTTCCTATACTGCCCTGGCATTTTAGGGGCCCTAAACCGTGAGGAGTAGTCTAGAATCCAAATGCCTCAAAATGACCTGTGAATAGGACGTTAGGCCCCTTAGCGCACCTAGGTTGCAAAAAAGTGTCACACATGTGGTATCGCCGTACTCAGAAGAAGTAGTATAATGTGTTTTGGGGTGTATTTTTATACATACCCATGCTGGGTGGGAGAAATCTCTCTGTAAATGGACAATTGTGTGTAAAAAAAAATCAAATAATTGTCATTTACAGAGATATTTCTCCCACCTAGCATCTGTATGTGTAAAAATACACCCCAAAACACATTATACTACTTCTCCTGAGTACGGCGGTACCACATGTGTGGCACTTTTTTGCACCCTAAGTGCGCTAAGGGGCCCAAAGTCCAATGAGTACCTTTAGGATTTCACAGGTCATTTTGCGACATTTAGTTTCAAGACTACTCCTCACGGTTTAGGGCCCCTAAAATGCCAGGGCAGTATAGGAACCCCACAAATGACCCCATTTTAGAAAGAAGACACCCCAAGGTATTCCGTTAGGAGTATGGTGAGTTCATAGAAGATTTTATTTTTGTCACAAGTTAGCGGAAAATGACACTTTGTGAAAAAAAACAATTAAAATCAATTTCCGCTAACTTGTGACAAAAAAAAAAAATCTTCTATGAACTCACCATACTCCTAATGGAATACCTTGGGGTGTCTTCTTTCTAAAATGGGGTAATTTGTGGGATTCCTATACTGTCCTGGCATTTTAGGGGCCCTAAACCGTGAGGAGCAGTCTTGAAACGAAATTTCTCAAAATGACCTGTGAAATCCTAAAGGTACTCATTGGTCTTTGGGCCCCTTAGCGCAGTTAGGGTGCAAAAAAAGTGCCACACATGTGGTATCGCCGTACTCAGGAGAAGTAGTATAATGTGTTTTGGGGTGTATTTTTACACATACCCATGCTGAGTGGGAGAAATATCTCTATAAATTGACAATTGTGTGTAAAAAAAATAAAAAAATTGTCATTTACGGATATATTTCTCCCACCCAGCATGGGTATGTGTAAAAATACACCCCAAAACACATTATACTACTTCTTCTGAGTACGGCAATACCACATATGTGGCACTTTTTTTCAGCCTAACCGCGCTAAGGGGCCCAAAGTCCAATGAGCATCCTTAGGCTTTACAGGGGTGCTTACAATTAGGCACCCCCCAAAATGCCAGGACAGTGAACACACCCCACAAATGACCCCATTTTGGAAAGTAGACACTTCAAGGTATTCAGAGAGGAGCATAGTGAGTCCGTGGCAGATTTCATTTTTTTTTGTCGCAAGTTAGAAGAAATGGAAACTTTTTTTTGTTTTTTTTTCTGTCACAAAGTGTCATTTTCCGCTAACTTGTGACAAAAAATAAAATCTTCTATGAACTCACCATGCCTCTCACTGAATACTTTGGGATGTCTTCTTTCCAAAATGGGGTCATTTGGGGGGTATTTGTACTATCCTGGAATTTTAGCCCCTCATGAAACCTGACAGGTGCGCAGAAATGTCAGAGATGCTTGAAAATGGGAAAATTCACTTTTGGCACCATAGTTTGTAAACGCTATAACTTTTACCCAATCCAATAAATATACACTCAATGGTTTTTTTTTTTTATCAAAGACATGTAGCAGAATAACTTTCGCGCTCAAATGTATAGGAAATTTTACTTTATTTAAAAAATGTCAGCACAGAAAGTTAAAAAAGTCATTTTTTTGACAAAATTCATGTCTTTTTTGATGAATATAATAAAAAGTAAAACTCGCAGCAGCAATCAAATAGCACCAAAAGAAAGCGGTATTAGTGACAAGAAAAGGAGGTAAAATTCATTTAGGTGGTAGGTTGTATGACTGAGCAATAAACCGTGAAAGCTGCAGTGGTCCGAATGGAAAAAAAGGCTCTGGTCCTTAAAGAGACTCCGTAACAAA